>NW_020954580.1:102078-201005 GCF_900497805.2 Vombatus ursinus | reverse complement strand
ATTAGATTAGCTACAGTTATGAAAATAAATCCTACATGGAGGAAAGAGATCTGTTAAAACAACATACATACACACACAACATACACACAATTTGATGGCAGCCATAATAAGGGAAGCTAAAAACCCCATTTCCTCTCACACTGGTTGTCATGATCAACCATCAAATATTTTAAGTACATGACCACAGGTGATCATGAGAAATACACTTATAACAACATCAGTTCTGGGGATCGTTTATATTTTGGATGTACACACTCCACAATGGTAATAGCATTGCTGTGGTTTGGCAGACAGGAGGCTGCAATGACCAAACCCAATTCCAGAGACCTCATGATGACACATACTACCCCCAATCTCCACATAGAGAGATTATAGATTCAGAGTGAAAACTGAGACTTTTTCTTTTGGACATGACCAATGTAGGAATCTGTTTTGCTTCATTATACATGTCTGTCTGTACTGGGCTCTTTTTTTTTTTTTGGAGGGGGGGCGCTTTCTCAATGTGGAAGAAGGAGGGTGGGAAGTGGGAGTAAGAGAACTTGGACCTGAAAATAAAATAAAATTGAATTTTAAGAAAAAGAAAGGGTGCTGGATTGGAATCAGAGGTGCTGGGTTCAAATGCCTACTCTTCCATTTATTAACCCTGTGATATTAGTACATAATTTTTTATGTAACTTTTTTTTTAGACATAACCTTTCAATTTCATTACATAATCTTTTAGTCCCCCCAGCAAATAGTATAATAGCTAACAGGGTTGTCGTGAAGATTAAATGATAGTGTAGGTAAAGTACTTTCTAAACCTTAAAGTATGACATCAATGTGAACTGTAATTACTTATTTGACCTTAAGCAAGTCATAGGATTGTAGACTGAAATCTGGAAGTAACATTAGAGATGACCTCATTTTATAGATAAGGAAAATGAGGCCCTGAGAAAATAACTGATTTGTCCAAGGTCACAACGGTGGTAAGTAGCAGATTTGGTATTTGAACCCAGGTTCTCTGAACCCAAATCGGGTACATGTCCAGGAAAAATGGAAAGGGCACTAGATTGGAAGTCACAAGGCCTTGAGTCAAATCCCAGTGTTGCTGTGCAATGCTGGGCCAGTCACTTAATTTCCCTGGGTCTCCATTTTCTCATCTGTAAAATAAAGGGGTTTGCCTAAGTGACCTCCAAGGTCTCCTACAATTCAAAATCAATGATTCTCCAGGCTTTCTAAAACATGGTTTTGACTTGATGAACCTGCAGTGGCACATCTCCCTTGTCAGAGAAACCAGCAGGTTCCCTGACTCTTTCAACAATTCCTTATAATGACTCTCCCTCCCATTTTATAATAAACTCTTTTTTTTTATTTTTTATTTTTAGTGAGGCAATTGGGGTTAAGTGACTTGCCCAAGGTCACACAGCTAGTACGTGTCAAGTGTTTGGTCTGAGGCCGAATTTAAACTCAGGTCCTCCTGACTTCAGGGCTGGTGCTCTATCCACTGCGCCACCTACCTGCCCCTATAATAAACTCTTAATAACTATTCTGGGTGGTCACTGGGAAAATATGGCTTCCATATTTTGAAGTAAAGAAGGCAATGAAGGTCGATACTTTTCTGACCCCTGAAAGTCTGTCTTACTGGCACTTGGAAGGGCAGCCTCTCTGACCAAAGCAATCATCTTTTTAGAATTCAATAAAAACCTGGCAGACAAAAGTTCTGTCTCTATCGCTAAGTTAAATTTATTAAACCAAGCTTCCTGTGGGACATCCCCGGGACTGACAGGACATTGTGCTGAGTCACAGGGTGGATAGAACAGTGGCTCTCTCTCCCCTCAACAGGCAGATGGGACTTCTGAATGTTCAGTGAAACTAATCTATATTTAAAAAAAAACAAAAAAACAACAGATCAGATTCTTTGTAGGAAAAGAAACAGGAGATAATGTTGCCAACCTAAGAAGTAATGGCATCCTGTTGTCATGTCCTTGTCCTCCCCCCCATACCACCTCAGCTTTCCTCAGCTGATACTTTTTTTTTTTTTTAAGGAATGAAACCTGACAGTGCCCGTATGAAAAGAGAGAATTTGTCATGTCAGTGGTAGGGAAAGAGCATGTAAAGTATCCCCATTCCAGCTTTTTCCACCCCCAAATCATTCTTACCACTGCTGTACTTGCTGAGTATTCTCTAAAAGAATTCAATCCAAGCTACATGTTTGCTTAAGCAAAACTGAAAGCAGAAACCCATACTTTTCTCACTATGGAAAGTCAGCTCCAAAATGAAACACACATCACGGCAGGTGGGCTCTCACAATCAGGACTTGACTACATTTGTTCAATTATCCCACAAGGAGGTTCTGGTGAGTACTGCTAGGATGCTTGTTTTTGCCTCAGAAGAAGAGCTGATGGATGGTCAGAGTGAGGCCACCACGTTCTAAGACTGATTACAGGGTTACCTTTTCTCAGTTGGGAGGATATCACCTCTGCCTCCAACACAGTATTAAGGTCAGAATCTGGGCTTAAATCAGGCAAGAACTCTCTGCGTTATAGATTTTAGTCATGGATGAAAAAGGCTAGGAAGCAACACTTAGATAAGCAAGAGGAACAGGGACAACTAGTATCTCCTCTCCATCAAATCTCCAATTGAAGCCCAGGAGGCTATCTCCAGTCATCCTGATCTATACCTTGCCACTGGACCTAGATGGCCTGAAGGAGAAAGTGAAACTAATGACTTTGCACAGAACTCCCTCACTTAAATCCAATTCACTTGCAAGTCATGGCATCATCTTCCAGATGTCATGGTCCTCTTCGAAAAACAAAGGAAAAACAGCAGCAACATTGTGTCTCAACCAAATGAAACAGAAATCTGATATGATACAATTAAAAAAAAAAGAGTTGGGTCCCCAGGGGTATGTACCAGCATTTTTCCCACTTTTCTTGAAATGATTCAAAGAGGGGGGCAGAACCAAGATGGTGGAGTGAAAGCAGTGCTTTGCCCGTGCTTGGATCTAGGTCACAGTTCTGAGGGGCAGTCCTGGGGCAAGGAGGAGCACTGGCGTGGGGGAGCTTGTTGTGGCGGTGGAGAGGAAACACCTTGCCCCTTATCATACCACTTTGGAAGAACTGAAAATTTACAGGTCCCTAGAGGTATCTCTGAAAACAGCTGTACAAACCCCTGAAGCTTGGGACAGTACATTCTCCACATTGGAAGCAGACTCTTACCTTAACAAAGAGTTGAGAACTCAAGTAATTGGCAGGATCATGAGTAAGCATCACAAAAAGAAATGATGCAAAGAATAACGGACTTGGGATGAGAATATCTGGGCCTGGATCTAAGCTCTACCACTTACCACCCATGAGGGAAATCACTAAACCTTTCTAGGCTTCATTTTCCTTTTCTGTCAGATGAAGGGGCTGGACCAGATTATTGCTAATGTCCCTCTAATTCTGACTTTCTATGAGTTGCTGATTCTTGCCACTGTCTTTTATGGCAAAGATGATACTTGCTTAGGGCCTAATCATGACCAGCAATCTGCTCATTACAGCAAATGTCTGTCCAAAAACAAAAACGAGATGGGAGACTCTAATTAAGACCAATCTGATTTCAAGGTTATTCTGGTAGCTGTCCCTCAATGGTGATTATGTTAGCGTGAAGAGACTAGGAAGAACTGGAGAGGCAACTCAGTAAACATACTGGGACTGTGGTCTAAATAGAACTAAATTTACCCTAACATAAAGGGAGTTCTTATTCAATGATCTGTCTTAAAATGATTCGAGAACCGAAAAATTGGTCTTCCAAAATTTCATTAAAAAAATAACTCTCACTTACTATCATTTCCTAATCCAGGGGTGGGGAACCCACAGCCTCAAGACCACATGTGGCCTTCTAGGTTCTTAGGTGCAGCCTTTTGACTGAGTCCAAGTTTTACAGAACAAATCCTTTTATTAAGGGGATTTGTTCTGTGAAGTTTGGATTCAAAGGGCCGCATCTGAGGACCTAGATGGCCACACGTGGCCTTGAGACTGCAGTTTCCCCACCCCTGTCCTAATAGATCTCGGTCTCAGCAGACACTGAGAGTGCTCGGGATTTAGCCGCTGAGGACCTAGGGGTGCATCCCAGCTCTACTCCTTAATAACTACATGACACAAACTTTCCTGGGCCTCATTTTCCTCATGTATAGGTCTGCTTTTGGTCCATACCTGTGATTTCATTGCTGAAGGGAAACTCCTGGTATGACAACTCCCTTCACAGGCACATCAGCAACTCAAGTGTAGTCTGGAGACTTGGCTGGGAGCACTGAAGAGTTACCTACCTTTCTCAGGATTATAAAGGCAAGTAAGGTCAGAGGCTGGACTCCAACCCAGGCCTTCCTCAGGCCAAAGCTAACCTCTATATCCACATCACCATGCTGACTACATAAAATAAACAACTCTAAATCCTAGGACCCTGAATTTCTTTTGGTTTACCCCAGTGATTTTATCACTATGGAGAAGTCCCAGTATGAAAATGCTGTCCACCAATACAGATCAACAACTTACCTGTAACAGAGTCTTAAAGACGATGGTCCGGGGAGTACATAGTTAGCTCCCCACTAGTGTGGATAAAGAATCCATTGAAATGACCATATGTTGTCAGATTCATACTATTTGAAGTTAAGATTATGTAAAATGTAGTAATTAGTTCTAAGCCAAAGGAAATATGCAGTATGAATCTGATAATGCCACCTCCTCATGAGATTTGTTATTTGCGCAAGTTGGACCCTACTTGAACAGTTTGTCAATTCAAATCTGGGGCACTTTATACTATTCCATTTTTCTGGCTGATGAGACAAACAAATGAGAAGTTAAGTGACTTGACCAAAGTCACGCAACTATGATGAGTCAGAGAAAACACTAGAACCTGGGTCTTCTTGACTCCAAGGCTGTCCTATCTCCTGTGTTATTTTGCTTCTCAACGACAACATATTCTTGAACACTAGTGCTATGTAATTTTATATGTGAAGGAGAAAGAGAAACTAGAGGACCTGGGAGTTTGGCTTTTGAAACCTGCATTAGAGAACACCCCAGAAAAATATTTCATAATTGTAGAATATTTAAATATTCAAATCACTGCTTCTTTCTCTTTCTGTCCCCTCCCCCCCCCCCAAAAAAAACTCTAAGCCCAACTTCCTTTCTATTAACTGGTGTTACTTTTCAAGTTGTGTGCCAAAAGTTGACTAAATAACCTCTATTTTTATTTCTTTGCTGTTGGAAAGACTCAGTGGTACAGTATAGGACTTTATTAGCTTTTCCACATCTGGGTTAAACACCCTTGGGGAGAGATTGGCTCACTGGCCTCCTTGTCCCTGGAGGCTATCTGTTGGAATGTAATCCAGCATGGCCACTGTTGGCAACCTGAACAAAAGGCCCTTGGGTGACTGGGTAAGGAAAGCCTTGCAGCTTTCTGTGCTGGACTCTGAAAGTTTGATTTACTCCGCTAACAGTGGGCAATATACCAGCTTCCAGGTATTTCCTTTTCTGCTATTTTCCAAGACTGCCAAACTCAAGCAACACAGGGAAGGTTGTCTTTCTATACTATCCTGAAGCTAGGGTCAAATGAGCCCCCAAATAGCAGGGCTTTGAGGCCAGGTTAGTATTACTCTTAGTAAACACTAAGAACCAATGGTGTGAAGTAAACATTTTGAGAAAAGTGAGGAAAAAACAGGGAAGGTGAGTCTTTCAAAAAATATAAAGTAATATTTGGGATCACAGATGGGGCAGTAACTAAAAGAAAGTTTAGAGATAACCTCATTTACAGATGTGGGAATTGAGGCCTAGAGGAGTTAAGATTTGCCCATTCTAATATATCTATTAAGTATAGGCCCTTTCATTCCATTTTGGGGGCTCTTTGCAAGATACTTTTTATATCCCCCGGAAGATTTTTTAAAGTATTAAAAAAAACACATCTAAAATGGGGAGGGGAAGGGTTCAACATCCCAAATGAGGAAGTAGTTCCTTCTAATGTCGACTTCTTTCAATTTACACTGTTAATTTTGGAAATTCTGTATCAGTGTTACATATAGACTCTTCCCAATTAACAAGCTGGTTGTCTTCCAGAAGTCTGTTTGTCAGGGTCGTTTGGAACTCAAAATACATTTTCCAGTAGAAATGATGGTTGAGTCCCCAGGCCAGTCAACAAGTCAGTCCATGAGCCAACAAGCATTTATAAATCACTAGAGGGATGGCAAAAGCCTCCTTCCAAAGTTGGGATTTGATTGGAGTCTTGAAGGCAGGTTGGGGGAGAACATTCCAAGCAAGAGGGAAAATCACTGGAGTTTATTGAACAGGGAGGTAACATGGTAAGCAATCTGGGTGTAGAGCTGAAATCATACTCGAGGGTGGTGTTGGGTGAGGAGGGAGCCAGGGAAGGAATATATTTGGAAGTGAAGATGATATAAAATTAAAAGATACCAATAAAAACTTGAAAAGAAGTCTAGCAGTAAAAGAATGGGGAGAGAAGAGGAGAGGGATGAGCTGACAAATTAAAGAAAATTAAGAGAATGGTTTTTTGGTGTGTATTTTGCTTTTAGGATGATAAGGGAAAACTTAGCAAATTTGTTGGCAGAAAGAAAGAGTTCTGCATCTGTGTAAGAGAAAGCATTTCTTTGCACAGGAAGGTTGGTTCTTAACATATTTTGTGTCCCTGACTCCTCTGACATTCTGGTGAAGTCTATGGGCTCTTCCTCTAATAAAATCATGGTAGAGCACTGAGGTCAGAAGACCCCAGTTCAAATCCAACCTTAGACTCTCACTGTATGTGACTTTGGGCAAGTCACTTAGCTCTGTTTGCTTAGTTTCCTCTACTAGAAAGTGGAGTTATTAATAGCTTTTACCTTGCCGGGTAAATACATATATATGCATATATATATATATATATATATATATATATATATATATATTTGTAAAGGCACTTAGCACAGTGCCTGGCACATAATATATGCTATATAAATGCTTATTCCCTTCCTCTCTTAATGGTAGAAACAAAGTGGCTTCCACAGGAAGCTATAGGGTTCCATATCAGCAGAGTTTGTTCCTAAGTCAAAGACAACATGTGCTAAGAAAGAAAAGTCACGTTATTTTTTAAATTCCCATTGTACTCTAGAAATCTGCTCACACATCCATGCATAAGGAAAATCTTGTACTAACTTCCTCAGCAACCTTTTCTTTCACATGAAAACCCCCAAGAATGAAATGCAAAATAACTGCCTTAATGCTATTTTAATCTTGGGGCTAACACAAAGAGAATTATTATGCACCTCTTAGCTTTATTGGCTATGCTGCAACAATATTTTCTGTGATGAAAGCTCCCAAAGGCCCATGAGTCATTATGTAAATTTCCCATATGAAATAGTCAATTGTGTTCTCAGAGCTATGTCCAACTGTAAAAATCCATCCAGGTTGGACATTCCATTGCATTTCTTCAGCTAATTGAAAATATCACAGGTGTAACACATGAGTTAAAGCTCCCATGAGGAAATTCAATTTGCATTCCCAAGCCTAAAAGCATGCAAGTCAATCCTTATGTTACGCTGTTCTGCACTTCTAATTCAATATTGTTTGCCTGAAGACTGAACTAATCAGAAATGTTCACATTGCAAATTGATGACCTGAGACTTTTAACGTTGAGTGACTTTTAAAACAGTGCTTTTTATCGTACCTGTTTTACTGTAGAAACATTAGCAAATGTAGCTTGCATAGATGTCAGTGAAGCAGAGGAGAACCCTGAAACTCTTAGTAACAGATGTGTACATAGGAAGACACTATGTACACTCTGCTCCTTGAGAGGTCCCGATATATAGCAACATAAACCACTAACTGCCTGTGGGAACTCTCCACACAGAAGTCCAACAGGCACCTCAAACTTAACACATCCAAACTGGAATTCATTTTCAGTTACCCACTAAAACCACTGCTCCTTAGAACCAGGAGAACAATTTATACAAAGCCAACAATACTATATAGACAAACAACCTTGAAAGACCTACGAACTCTGATCAACAATGACCAATGACAATTACAGAGAACTCGTTATGCAATATGCCACCCAGTCACCCACCTCCTGATAGAGACATGATGGATTGAGAGTACAGAGATACTTTTTTTTAAAATGGCCAATATGGTAATTTGTTTTTCTTCACTATGCATGTTTATAATGGGTTTTGTTTTTCTTGCTTTTTCTATTGGGGCAGGGGAGAGGGAGGAGGGACAAAATGCAGAGCTGGGAATAAAATAAAATTTAATTTAAAAAAAACCTACTAGTCTTCAAAACTTGCTTATTTCTCTTGAAGATTACTACAATCAGTTACCCAGGTTCCCAACCTCAAAGTAATAGTCAACCTTCCTTCTCCCTAACCCTTTCCCCAATCCCACCAGTTGCCAAGCCTTAGTGATTCTACCTTTACAAAATCATTCACATGGGTCCATCCCCTTCACTTTCCTCACATGACTGACTACCACCCTAAATTTGGCCTTCATCACCTCTTTCCTGGGCTATTACAACTCTCCTAATTGGTCTCTCTGCTTCCAGTCTCTCTCCTCTTCAATCCCATCTGCCATACAAATACGCCACAACAGTCTTCAAAATTTGTTATTTTGCCCTGTAAGCCGAAATAAAGAATATTACTATATGCAAAAGATGATTGCACATAAAACTACAAATCTCTACTATATATGTATCACTTCTTTTTAAAAAAGTGTGTCACAAATTCGAAAGGCTACTTTCAAAGCTGTCCTGCTGGTATGTTTCCTTCTGAACCTCTCTGTCTTTTGTACATTTTCTTTAAGCTGCTCCAATGTTTTCTTTCATTTTTTTTTGGCAAAATTTCCACAGGCCCTCCTAATCCCCTCCCTACCCCAACCCAATGGACAAAAACAAAAATTTCCAAACCCCTGTAATAAACCTAGTCAAGCTAAATAAATCCACCCACTGGTCATGTCTGAAGATATGAGGCTCATCCTATACCCTGAATCCATCAACCCTCTGACAGGATCTTGAGTCCTTTGGAGTTCTGGTTAATCAATTCCCTTGCTCAGAGTTCTTAAATCTTTCAAAACTGTCCTTACAATGTTGTTGCTATTATACAAAATATTCTTCCTGTTCTGTTCACTTCACTCTGCTTTTGTCTGTGCACGTCTTCCCTGGTTTCTCTGAAACTGTTCCTTTCATCATTTCTCAGAGTGCAATAAAATTCCATTATATTCACATACTACAATTTGTTCAGTCATTACCCAACTAATATCTGTGGAGTTTGTTAGCTTAGCACTGTGCCTGGCCCATAGTAGGTGCCTAGTAAGTTTTTCCTGAATGACTAACGGGTACCAACTTTGTTTCCACTTCTATGTTACAAGAAGCTGCTATAAATGTTGGTATATCTATCTCAGTCCTTTTCCTCTTTCTTTGATCTCTTTGGGTCAGAGGCATTCATAGTTTGGTGACATTTTGGGTGTAGTTCCAAATTATCTTCCAAAATGGCTAGACTATTGCCAGTTCCATCAACAGTGTATTATTACACCTGTCTTTCTGTATCTCCTCCAATAATTGTCATTTTTCTTTTTTGTTGTTGCTCATCTGAAGGGTATAAGGTAGAAGCTCAGAATTGTTTTAATTTGCATTTCTCAAATTACTAGTGTTTTAGAGCTTTTTTCATATTACTCTTAATAGCTTGGATTTCTTCTTTTGAGAACTGCTAGTTAACATCTTCTGACTTTTTATCCCTTGGAGAATGACTCTTGTTCCTTATATACCTTGGATAGCAGACCTTTCTCAGAAAAATTATATGCAAAGAGTTTTTCCTCCCCTCCTTTAGTTTAGTTTAGTTATTTCCCTTCTAATTTTAGCTGCGTTGATTTTGTTTATGGAAACACTTTTTAATTTTTATTAGTCAAAATTGTCCATTTTAGCTGAGGTCATATTGTACATTTATATAATGTAAAATGCTTTGCAAAACCCAAAGTGCTATATAATTTTTAATTTAGCTGTCATTGTTTGTCCTTCATTTTTGAAGAGCACCAATGGCATCACAGGGTGATGTCTTGATTCATGAATGAATTGGATTTAAGAGACAGAGTTGCACAAAGGTGTCAGCCTCACTCTTTCTTCCAGAGTCATCACAGTCCATTGGCAAGACAACTGGCAAAGGTCTGGGATGTAGTGGATGACCTTGGTATCTTTGGAGTCTGACCAAGCTCTAAGTTCTACACAGTGGCTGCTTCAGTCACCTTCCTGGCCATCGGAACAAATTGTTCCTATCCTCTCATTCCGCTTGGGGAGGGCTTCACATGCTAGGGGTAGACACTCCCCTAACTCACTGATGGGTTCAAGGACCATTGGTTACCTTCAACCTGGTTTAGCCCATCTGCTGAGACGGTTTTACTGGGGTATGGCTGCTAAGCATGCTACAGCTTCTCAGAACTACAGGTGAGAGTTGGATGAAGATGGACAGCCAAAGTGGATGAGCAGTCCTGAAAAGGGCTTGGCAAGCCCTCACACCAGAGGTGTTAGTGTTCCCTGAACACCACATAAACTGAGACAACAGCAGCTTCAATGTCTATTTAATTACCTTGGGTAAGGCCCTTTACTTCTCAGTCTTAGTGTCCTAATCTGAAAAACAAGGCAGTTGAACAGATAGTTTCTAAGGTCATTTCCAGCTTTGAAATTCTTTGATTCTAGTTCAACCTAAACCTAAAATGTTGTTCTGGTCAGGTAAGTTTAGGAACATGAACAGAACAGGGTCTGATTCCATTTTCATCTTTCCTTGGCTCCCATGCACACTGCCTGGCAGTTTTTCCTGAGTAATGACAGGCAGTCCTCACAGCAACAGCTTACCCTTCAGGAAGGGAGCAGCTTTTACTAGCTGTGTGATCCTGGGCAAGTCACTTAACCTCTGTGCTTCAGTTTCCTCAACTATAAAATGGGGATAATAATAGCACCCATCTCCCAGGGCTGTTGTGAGGATCAAATGAGATAACAATTTTAAGTGCCTGGCACATATTAGGTGCTTTACAAAATTTTTTTTAAAAGTTTTTTTGGTACTTCTTTTGTCTTTACATTTCATTTCCTTTCAAATAAAGGGTTTTCACTAAAAAAAAAAAAAGATCACAAAACTCTGGGTTCAGATCTTTCAGATGTCAAAGCCTTTCCTGAAAAGGGGTTAGTCATACAGATGTGGCACCAAGAACAGTGACTGTGGAATTCTGATTCTTACTGGCTAGCTGTGTGACCTTGGGTAAGTCACTTATCTTTTGGGCCTCAGGTTTCCTCATCTGTCAAATGAGGGATTTATTTCAGAGATTCATTTTTAAAATTTACTCATTTTAGTTAGGCAATCTTTAAGGAATCTTCCAGTTCTAAGTCAATGATTCCAGGTTCCATTATCCTGACATAGCAACATCTGACAGGTTAGCTACTTAGCAGCAAACATTTCCTATTCCATGTCCTCAACTTCCAGGGAAGTCTAAAGGCACTTTTGTTTATTTCAAAGTACTTTGTGGACCAGGAATGGTCCTTATCCCCTGAATCCCAAACCTTGTTTTCCCCATTTGCAAAAAGACTACTGAAAATGCATAAAGTAATCCCAAACACTGGGATCCCAAGCAGATGTTCCATTTAGAAAAGCATTCTCAGGGTAGAGCCAAGATGGCGGAGGGAAAGCAGTGACTTGCTTGAGCTCTCCTCCAAACCCCTCCAAATACCTATGAAAAATGGTTCTAAACAAATTCTAAAGCAGCAGAACCCACAAAAAGAGAGTGAAACAAATTTACAGCCAAAGACAACCTGGATGGTTGATCAGAAAGGTATATCTCGCTGGGAGAGGAGAGGAGCGCAGTTTGGTGCGGGCGTTTAGGCCACAGTGAAACTGGAGCAGGCCTCAGAGGACTGAATCGCCAGCAGCTGTGGCAGTTTCCAGACTTCTCAACCCACGAAGGCCAAAGACAACTTAGAAGGTCAGTGCGAAAAGTCTGTTTCTGTGGTGGTGAGAGAGAAGCACGGTGGGGTTCCAGACTCATTTCCTGAGCTCAGCCCTGGGGTGGCGGCTGCTTCCTAAGCTTCCAGCCTGCAGACTGAGGGGGAACCAAGTGGCTGATCAGAGAGGGATTACAGGGATCTCTCTGCTGGTGCAGGATTCTCTTGCTTTGCCCGTGCTTGGATCTGGATCACAGTTCTGGGTGGTGGTGCTGGAGCAAGGAGGAGTGCTGGCATGGTAGAGCTTGTAGTGGCCATGGAGAGGAAACCCTCCTCACAGTTCCAAGACAGAAGAGAGTGCTTGTGGTCACTCATAGACCAGAGGACAGGTCAGGAAAGTAGTAAACACCTCGCCTTTGATCATAGCACCTTGGAAGAACTGAAAATTTACAGGTCCCTCGAAGTATCTCTGAAAACAGCTGCACAAAACCCCTGAAGCTTAGGACAGTACATTCTCCACACTGGAAATAGTACCCTACTTTAACAAAGAGTTTATAACTCAAGTAATTGACCAGGATCATGAGCAAGCAGTGCAAAAAGAGTCAGACTATATTATCTTACTTTGGTGACAAAGAAGATCAAAACATACAACCAGAAGAAGACAACAAAGGCAAAACTACTACATCCAAAGCCTCCAAGAAAAAAATATAAATTGGTCCCAGGCCATGGAAGAGCCAAAAAAAAGGATTTTGAGAAGCAAGTAAGAGAAGTAGAGGAGAAACTGAGATGATGCTAAAGGAGACCACAAAAAAAATACTGAAGAAAATAACACCTTAAAAAATAGCCTAAACCCAAATGGCAAAAAAGGTCCAAAAAGCCAATGAGGATAAGAATGCCCTAAAAAGCAAAATTGGCCAAATGGAAAAGGAAGTCCAAAAGCTTACTGAAGAAAATACTTCCTTAAAAATTAGAATGGAGCAATTGGAAGCTAGTGACAATTTGAGAAATCAAGGCACTGTAACACTAATCCAAAAGAATGAAAAAAAAATAGAAAAGAATGTGAAATATCTCATTGGAAAAACAACTGACCTGGAAAATAGATCCAGGGGAGAGAACTTAAAAATTATTGGACTATCTGAAAGCCATGATCAAAAAAAGAGCCTAGACATCATCTTTCAAGAAATCAACAAGGAAAACTGCCCTGATATTTTAGAACCAGAGGGCAAAACAGAAATTGAAAGAATCTACCAATCACCTCCCAAAAGAGATCCCCAAAGGAAAATTCCTAGGAATGTTGTAGCCAAGTTCCAGAAATCCCAGGTCAAGGAGAAAATATTGCAAGCAGCCAGAAAGAAAAAATTCAAGTATTGTGGAAACACAATCAGGATAACACAAGATTTAGCAGCTTCTACATTAAGGGTCCGGAGGGCATGGAGTATGATATTCCAGAGGGCAAAGGAGATAGGACTACAACCAAGAATCACCTACCCAGGAAAACTGAGTATAATCCTTCAGGGTAAAAAATGGTCATTCAATGAAATAGGGGACTTTCAAGCACTCCTGAGGAAAAGACCAGAGCTGAATAGAAAATCTGACTTTCAAATACAAGACTCAAGTGAAACAGGAAAGAGAAATCATAAGAGACTTATTAAGGTTGAACTGTTCACATTGCTGCAGGGAAAGATGATATTTGTAACCATGAGTCCTTTGTCAGTATTAGGGTAGTGGGAGGGAAAAAATTACATGTATGTATACATAGATAGATAGAGGGCACAGAAGTGAGTCGAAGATGAAGGGGTGATATCTGGAAAATAAAATGAAGGGGTGAGAGAGGATTATACTGGGAGAAGGAGAAAGGGAGAAGTAGAATGAGGTAAATTATCTCACATGAAACAGACAAGAAAAGGATTTTACAGTAGAGGAGAAATGGGGGAAGGTGAGAGGGAATGAGTGAATCTTATTCTCATAGGATTTGGCTTAAGGAGGGAATAACATACACAATGGGGTATAGAAATCTATCTTACCCTACAGGAAAATCTGGGGGGAAGGAGACAAGAGAGCAGAGGGTTGATGGAAGGGCAGATTGGGGGAGGGGACAATCAGAAGCAAACACTTCTGAGGAGGGACAGGGTCAAAAGAAAAAATAGAATAAATGGGGGGTAGGATAGGATGAAGGGAAATATATTTGGTTTTTCACAACAGGACTACTATGGAAGTATTTTACATCACTACACATCTATAACCTGTATCAAGATGCTTGCCTTTTCAATGAGGGTGGGTGGGGAGGGAGGAAGGGAGAAAATTTGTAACCCAAAGTTTTAAAAACACATGTTAAAAATAAAAAAAAATACTAATAAAAAAAGAAAAGAAAAGCACTCTCAACTGGAGATTGGAACAGTGTAGGCGGGGCTGGGGGCTGGTAATAGAACTTTCTTCTGGGAAGGGCAATCTGTTTTCCAGGCATTTTATAAATCAAACTGTAGCTAAATGGGCTCAGGTGTTTGCTGAAATACTGCACCAGCCCTCTTTACCACCCAACCCCACTTTCATTCTACTTTAAATTTATGCTGGTATCACTAGGGAGGGTATGGATGAGTTGAGATGATCCAATAGATGAGTTTATTCAACTGTCCCTATGTGCCAGGCACTGAGCTAAGTGCTGGGGAAACAAATTGTGGTTATGTGGTTTGTCCATTCTCAAAGAGGACCATGACATCAGGAAGATGATGCCATGGCTTGCAATTGAATTGGATTTGAGTGAGGGAGAGTGTGCAAAGTCATTAGTCTCACTTTCTCCTCCAAAGCCATCTGGATCCAATGGCCAGATATAGCTCAGGATGACTGAAGATGGCCCAGGGGAAACAAATACAAGCAAAGAAGATAGTCCCTACCATCAAGTAGTTTATATAAAAATGGGGTGAGAGAGCACATAAAGTGGAGATGATACAAAGTGGTTGGGGGAGGGGAGAGGGGAGACTCCCTGGGGAGGAAGCGGAGAACAGACTTGTCCAGAAGACAGTGTCAAGCCAGGAGTGAAGTGAGCATGGCTGTCTGAGGAATCATAGCATTGATGGGCTCCTGAAGGCAGGGCTAAGGGAGGTGGGGTGAGGGTGAGGGGAGGAGAAACTAACGCACAGGCATCTTTCAAAGATAACATTCCAAGGGATCAGAATTTCAACGTCCATAGAACCTTGGAGGTCACCTTGTAAAACCCATATCTGGTTCGAGATCCCTTGCTCAAACCTCCACTCGACATCCTCTAGTGATGACAAAACTCACTTCCTCTTGAGACAGCTCATATGTTTAGGAATTTTTTTCCTTATATTGAGCCAAAAAGCCATCTCCCATTGCTCCCAGTTCTTCCCTCTGGGGTCAAGCAAAATGAGTCTAATCAATCTTTATTCCACACAGCAGCCTAATATTTTTAGGAGCATAGAGCCGGAAGGGATTTTGGAAGTCACCTAGTCTAAACTTTCCATTTTACAAATGAGGAAACTGAGGCTCAAAGAAAGTCAATGACTTAACCCAGGTCACAGGATGAGTTAGTGGTACCTCAGGGTACCACTAAAAATCAGAATCTAAATCAGAACTCCTGGCCTTGTCAATGTTCTTTGTCAACTCATTTGCTCACTATATGATTGGTATCTCTTTCTCTCCTCCAGTCCAAATCCAGCTTATCCAGGATTGAATAATGCTTGAACTCCAAAGGCACAACTAATGTTAAGAGAGGCGGATCATGATTCATTTGCCAGAGAAACGGCAAGAATGGGTTATCTATATAACTTTTATACCTTAGATCATTGAGAGTGATAAACTTGGGACTTAGGCACTAGTAATGGAGTGCAGTGAGGGGAGGAGATGGGTGAAAAGCAGGAGAGGTCTCATGCAGAAGGTGGCATCTGAACTAAGCCTTGAAGGAAACTAAAGTTTCTGAGAGGTAGAAGTGAGGAGAAAATGCACTCCAGGCATAGGTTCACTTTAATTAATCTTTACCAGTGATCACTGAATGGCAGACAGATGAATTGTTAAGATAATTCTTATGCATAAGATCCATCCTAGAGGGAAACTAGTCCCTTGAACGAAAGAGCCACTAAACAAACAAATAAGAAATAAAAGAAGTTTATTTAACAAACAAATCTAAATTAAAAAGAGCCTCTGTAATAAAAGGGTAATATCATTGGACACTTCATTCAACATGAATTCTGTAAGGGGAAAACATACTTGGTTAGAGTACATTGATGGGTAAACAAGTTTGGAGAGAGGGGGAAGGAAGGGAAAATGTAATTCATGAAAACTTTCAAAATGCCTGACAAAATTTGCCAAAGACTATTAATAAATCTGAGACACCAAGAAACTTGGAAAGGCAGAGGAGGGAGGAAATAGTTTGTCAAGAGGCAGGCAGTTTTAGATTATACGTATAAACAGTTAAGACTCAAGGTTTTGTGTTAGAACCTGCTTTTTCTATCATTTTTAGAAGTGGTTTGTTGTAGCATAGCAAAATCTCAGAACTCGAAGATGACGCTCAGCTTTTCAACGCAGTAAAATAATGAGCTGCCAGCAACACAGAAAGAAACTTCAAGGAGATGTCTAGAAGTTCAAGTTGACAGAAAAATGAGAGAGGAGTTCGAATGTGGCAACTGTAAGGTCAATAAAGGAAAATACTCAAAGGCAGATCATTGTGTTTCCCCAATACTACTTCTGCTCCAAGATATACATCACCAGTTGCTTCAACTGATTCTTATGTGGGTGTGATTTCTGGTCCCCACTCCATCCTCCACTAGACACATGTCAACTTCTGAAAGCCCTTCCTAAAATTTGATCACCAAAACTGCACACAAAACTCTCAGTGTGGTCTGACTGAGGCATGGGAGTACAACAGAACTCTTCCCTCCTCTAGGGTACAGTGAAAAGAATAGTATTCTGAACTTGACCATCCTCAAATGAGCATTCCATAGAAATAGAGAAAAAATAAGAATATTGGACATGAAACCACAAATCTCTAACCTCACAGCTTGCACTGTTTCCACCAATTTTCCTACTGACCACAAAAAGTGAACTGTGTAATTTTGTTCAATCTTTAGTCTTACATAATGCCCTCATTTGATCCTTTCTCTACAAACTAAAATAGGATATCAGCTGTTGTTGTTTGCTCTTCATTTTTGAAGACCAATGACATCACAAATGAGTGATGCTGTGATTTGCCCAAAGTAGGACCAGATGAATATTTGATGTTTTCAGTTACTACAGGGAGTCTTAAAACAGTGGGGAGGAAGGCCAACTACTACTCCAGCGGTGAAGGGAGGAGAAAGGGTAGAGAGAAGATTTTAAAGTAAGGGGCTTCTTGGGCAGATCTAAGCTTGCCAGGACAGGGCCAGGCAGGATTCAGGTACACAAAGAAGCTCATGACAATGAGATCTAAGCTTTTCCAAAGCCAGTCGATGCCATGAATAAATTTCTAGTTATTTATAGGGCTCTTTCTCTCCTCTAAGAATCCCTGGGGCACATTTTATATTTTGTGGCATATCTGGTGCTATTTTCGTTATGATTTAATGAGGGTTTTATATCATTCCTCCCGCCCCCTTTCTGATACCTTTGAACATGGGGATTCTGCCTATATTTATTCTGCCTTTGGCAACAACGTTTCTGACAACTAAGTTTGGGCAAATTACTTTCCCTCTTTGTGTCTCACTTTCTTCAACCATAAAATGAGGGCCTTGACTAGATGAACCCTAAAGTCCCCTTTCTACTCTGGCAATCTAGGATTCTTTGGAGGGCATTGTTTCACCGAGAGTACTGGTATCATGGGCAGGTCTCATTGCCAGCACAGTGGGGAAAACACTAGACAAAACACACCTGTCTCAAGTCACCACTTATTCATGATGTGGCACATCTAAAGCCAGAGACTTTTGCATGAAGTGAAACACTAGCAACATTATTTACACCTTTGGATTACCAGAAGACTTGTGACCAGTGAGGCTGTTGTCCTTTATAAGGACATAAAAATTTACTCATTTGTTCATTAGAAAAGGTGGCAATCTCTGGCTAATGCTGGATACAAATGAGGAGAAAGAGTTGTTAATTTATCCAGAAGACTTAATGAAGCCTCAGTCTGGATCATCCAGTGTCAAAAGTGAAATTTACATGCAAACAACTATGTATTTATAAGCTACAGCCAGTGTAAATAAATGGGAGATCTTTTTAGAGGGAAGGCAATATCAGTGAGGGTGACCTCATGGTGTAAGACCTGTGATTTCAGAAACTCCCTTTACCTATGCAGGGCAGCACCTTCTCACCAATTTATAGTTAGAGTTGCCTGAGGGCCCTGAGAAGTTAAATGACATGCCCAGGGTTATATGGCCAGCATGAGTCAAAGGTGGTGTCCGTTACAATACACTGCCTTAATTAAATCTCAGGAAAATCTCAGAAAAGGTGGTGATCAAGTTGGATAGCCTAGACAGTCACTGTTCTCTAGCAAACAGTCAATGCTCTATCTCACAAGGTGCTGTGTTTAGATGCCGCTCCTCATTATCCAATTGGCTGCTTTTTAAAAGGCTGTGTGAGCCTGGGCAGGTCATTTACCCTCTAGGGGTTCCAGGGAACTTCCTATGTCAGGGATTAACCTTTTTTTGAGTCAAGGTGGCAGCCTTTGGCAGTCTGGTAAAACCTACTGACCGGCTCAGAATGTTTTTAAATGCATAAAATAAAATACATAAGATTATGAAAGTAAATCAATTGCATCAAAATATGGATATCAAAATTAAAAAAAAAAAAGAAAAAAAGACAAAAACAAGTTCATGGATCCCAAGAGTCTCTCCCTATTCTAGGACTAGGTTTCAGAGAGGATATAGATCTGCATTAGTATGGAGAATCCCCTATACCAATGAAATCACAGGTGCAGCACAAATCCATGCTCTTGAACGTGGAGCCTGGCACAGGCTGCCCAAGTGGCTGGAATAAACATTCTCCTCAATTCAGCCTTTTCCAATTCTCACTTCCTGCAAGGGTCACCACTGGTCTCAGCTGGTACAGGAGCCCTCCCTGATGCCCTAGATGCTCTTTCCCTCCTCAGACTACACTGAATGTGATCATCCTTTTACAAGGTTGTTGAATGCTCCACCCTAGCCCTAACCCCAAGCCCATACAACTCAGACATACAATGCTCATTACATCCTGAGTCCCACAGAGTGGTTGTAACTAAGGGCACTAGCACAGGACAGCTAGCTAGCTATGTGGCCAGCCTTGGCATGACCCAAGAAAGACAATGAACTGTGTGCAGCATTAACTGATAAATTTTTTTGGAGCTAGGTGAGAGGGTTTGGTTTTTTATTTTTGTTTTCATGTATGTATCTCAGAGTCCTTGGGCAGTCTGGTGAAGCCTATGAACCCCCTTCTCAGAAGAAAAGTGTATTTTAAAAAAACGTGAAATATACAGGATTAAAAAGAAAGTAATTATATTAGAAGAGTTATCAAAATAGTATTCAAAAAATTCATAGACCTCAGGTTAAGAACCCCTGCAGTAGGTCAGTTAAGGGCCCCCCTACCTTCTCTCACTCAGTGACTGTCTAGCGTGCAGTCATTCTGCAATTATTCCAGGGGGTAATAAATAATTCGATACAAAAATATTACACATCCAGAGGTCATACCAACCGAGTGCTAATCCAAATCTCAAAAGTCCCTAAATATCCACCCTGTTCAGAAAGAATGTGAAGATGCTTTGGGAAACTGGATGATTGTGGAAAGAACCTTTGGTCCCATTCATTGACAAACTCCTGACGTGGAATGTGACCTTGAGCAAGTCCCTTATGGACTTTCTCGTGCCCAAGTCTGGACGAAGAGGACAACAGCGTTTTCGTAAATCGGTGGGGTCCAATATTACATAGATTCATTAGATTTGAAAAATAAATGTATAAAGAACTTTGTGCTTAAATATTCACTACAACTCCTTGGTCCTTAGAAAAGAAAATAAATATATTATAAAATTTCTATGCAAGAATTGGGAAATGCTTGCTTCCTCAAAAGGCAGAAGAAGGAAACATGCAACATCGTTTATTGTTCTCACCAAATCTGGTCTATCCTCTAGTAATTATCTTTTACCTCTCACTCTATTTATTGTCTCTTTCAACTTCTCCCTGCAGTCAAGCCAGAGGGTCTCAGACTTCCATGGAACTTCCTGAAATGAAGCCAGTTCTGAGAGATCACTTCCTTCTCTGAATTCCTGAAGCATGGATTACACTATTCAAATTGGCACTTCCGTATAGGCCAACCTGAATTATTTAAATGTTGCACATGGGTGCGTATTGTCTGCAAATACAGGGCATGTGGGTAGGCTTTTTGGGAGTGGAACTTTCTCATTTAAACAGCCAGGCCAAGGGGACACTCAAACTTTTCTTACGCTGCTCCCTTTTTTTGGGGGGGGGGCAATTGGAGTTAAGTGACTTGCCTAGGGTCACCCAGCTAGTAATTTTGTCTGATGACAAATTTGAATTCAGGTCCTCCTGACTCCAGGGCTGGCCCTCTATCCACTGCGCTACCTAGCTGCCCTACACTGCTCCTTCCTACCCTACTCTACAATTTAGCAACATCAGCCTTCTTTGCTGCTCCTCACAAACAGCATTCTCTATCACGTGGCTCTCTGCCTTTTCTCCGGTTGCCCCTCGTGCCAGGAATGTCTCACTTCTTACCTCTACCTCCCGGCTTCCTTTAAGACTTGATTCAAATCCCATCTCCTGCCAGAGGCTTTCCCTGTTCTCCCTCACTGCTACAGCCTTCCAAGATGATCTCCTATTTACACTGGATGGAGCTTATGCATACATGGTGTTTCTCCCATGATAACGTAAGGTCCTTGAGGGCAGGACCCATGTTTTTGCCCTTCTTTGTATCCCAGTGCACTCATTACAGTGTCTGCACATAGTAAGTGCTTAGTAAATGCTTTTTGACTGACTAAATTATTCAGAAGTTAGTTATTCTGAAATAGCTTAGGTAGCTTCAATGCACAGAGTGCAGGGCCTGGAGTCAGGAAAACTTATCTTTCTAAGTTCAAATCTGGCTTCACACACTTACTAGCTGTACAACCTTGAGCAAGTCACTTAACCCTGCCTCAGTTTCCTCATCTGTAAAATGAGCTAGAGAAGGAAATGGCAAACCACTCCAGTATATTTGCCAAGAAAACTTCAAACAGGGTCACAAAGAGTCAGACATGAATGAAATTACTGAACAACACTACATATTCTCTGTGTATATTTGTGTACATACATACATACACACATACACACACACAGGTCTTGAGCACAGGTCTTCCATAGGTCTCCAAGGCCAGGTCTCCTTTCATTACATCAGGCTACATTAATAAGCACATTTATATATAATACATATATAATGTATAAAAATTATTATATAATACATACATTATATATAGTGCCTATTATAATAATAAAGTATATAATTATAACACATTACATAAACCATACAATGTACAAAACAATGGTATGTAACTATATAAATAATTATATTATATATAATTATATATTATATAGTAATTGTTATATATATTCATATGTATTATATAATTACAAATAATAAAATTATATAAATACATATAAATACATATGTATCAATATAGAACACTTATATGTGTATATATGTATATGTATGTGTGTATGTATATATATATATGTATCTATGTATGAATGTAGCTTGGTATAATGGAAGAAGATTTGACCATGGAGTCCCATGGAAGACTTGTACCAGTAGGGTGACCTTGGGCAGTAGGTTACTTTCTCAGCCCCAGGCAACTCTTAGATAATAAGGTACAGAGGATTTGCTACTCTGCAATATAAATGGAGTTTCTAGACACTAATTCAGGTGTGGACCTGTCCCCAGGTTCCTAAAGCAACATTTTCATGTATATACAAAGTTTAAAATAGAAAAATAAAAATTTACTAAGTTTTTTTATGTGTTATCCATCTCTGAGCAAGTTTAGACTAAGATAAATAACTGCTGACATATTAACATGAAGTCAAAGAACATGAGAGCTGAAGGAGTGTAAAGATCATCTAGGTCAAGAGTCTGTGAACTTCGGTTTTTTGTTTTTGTTTTTGTTTTTTAGATTTTGATAATGATGATAACGATGTCAGCATAACTGGTACATAATTTCCTCTGTAATCCTCTGTGTTTTATTGTATGCATTTCATTTCAAAATATTATACTGAGAAGAAGCCATAGGTTTCACCAGGTGGCCAAAGGGGTCCAAGGCACAGAAAAGGTTAAGAAGGCCTGATCTAGTTCAACCTCTTCATTTTATAGGTGAGAAAATGGAGATCCATTGAGGGAGAAAATTCACTCCTACACATGCAAAACACCAAAAAAACAAAAACCATCCAAGGCCCGAACAAAGACAGCAGTGTGGCTCGGAATTAAGAGCATTTGCCTAAGATTCAGAAAACCTCACGTTTTTTTGTTTGTTTGTTTGTTTGTTACAATCCTGCCATTTCTACTAGCCATTTGGCTTTGGACAAATCCCAACCTCTCTAAGCCTGTTTCCTTTTCAACAGAATGTGGGTAAGGAACAAAGTTGCATTAAGTGATCTGTATGGTCTGTTACTGCTAACATTCCATGAATCACGGCCAACTTTCTTCTTACTATAGAAAGTCATTTATTTATTGGGAACGTTTACTTGTTAAAACCAATGACACCAGGTACTGAATCTCATTTCTTTTTCTATCTCCCTTGGCCCCTGGCACAAGGCTGTGCCCAGGATAGGACCCCAATGAGTCTTTGTTGAATCAAATCCTTCAGTGTTGCTGTGTCAGAGTACGTAAGCGTGACTGGTTAGTAAACATGCCTATTTTGCAGTTCTTTATAACTGTTTGGCTTCAAAAAGAGACAGAGAGAAAAAAGACAGAGGAATGGAGGGAGAAGGGAGACACACATATACACACAGAGACAGAGAGAGAAAGACAGAGAGACACACAGAAACAGAGACACACAGAGACAGAGAGACATATATATTACAGTCTTGAGGATGCTGCATCATTTGATTTTGCATATGAATGCTCTCTGGAAAGATGCCAGTTTGAAGTGGGAAGAGAATAAATTGTTAAAGAGCGAGAAAGAGAGTGAGAGAGTGAGAGAGAGAGAGAGAGAGAGAGAGAGAGAGAGAGAGAAGCTAATCATTGGCCAAGTAACCATTGTGGAGAGAATTTCTGAGGAAGCGCTGTAGAGAACAGTTTGAAAACAAAAGGGGCCAAAATCCTCTTCTAGCTCTCCTTTTATGTGTGGTGTCATTCAGTCGATGACTGTATCTGTATTCAGTCAGCTGCATCTGACTCTTTGTGACCCCACTGTGAAGTTTTCTTGGTAAAGATACTGGAGTGGTTTGCCATTTCCTTCTCTAGTTCATTTTACAGATGAGGCAACTGAGGCAAACAGGGTTAAGTGACTTGCCCACAGTTACACAGGTGGCAAGTGAGAAGACAATAAATATCCACTTTGGAAACTCAATTAAATAGCGCCTTTGGAAAAAAAATATTTAAATGTTGTTCCTTCTCCTGTGAGTGATGTCATCTTTCATTAGGGAACCTTAAATAAAAAAAAAAAACTGAAAAACAAAACTGTGTTGCACTTGGAATTTGGTTTGTCTGAAATAGAACTCTGTTGCCTGAGGGGTCCCTAGCTAGCCAGCAGATAAACCTAATACTTCTTTTTGCTAATTCATCATCCTCCTGACTGTTTGCTCTGAATCCAGCTGCCAAGATCTTTTAAAGTTCAAGTCCTGGCAGAGATCAAGCCTTCTCTACCAAGTTCAGTATCTCCTATCCACAGAAGACAACCAGACTTAGCAGAGAATCATGTCACAATGTGGAAAGCCGTCTCATAGTGGAGAACAGTGAATTTGGGGTCAGAAGACGTGTGTGTGAATCCCACTTCTGTCATTTACTTGCAGCATAACCCTAGCAAATCACCTGATCTCTTTGAGCTCAGTTTCTTTGCATATAGGATGGGGCTAATAGTGCCTGCTAGCACATGTAACATATACATTGGAAAGCATCAAATAAATAAATTCGACCCAAAGTCAGAGGGCTCCTTTTTTGGAAGAAACACCAGGATAGGAAGTTTGTTTTTTAGGATAAAGAAAATTGTACATTCTGTCATTCTTTAAGATAGATAACATTTTTATAGGCTGCCGCCTTAAGTAACTTCCAGTTCACTAATGTTTTGGGTAAGGTTAAGTTTTATGTGCTTTCTTACAAAAAATATATTCTGTATTCAGAAGCACTGAACACTTATATCATTGACAAAATCTAAAATATGAGATTTTCCAGATGTTTGTTGACAGATTATTATTGTATAAATTGCATTGAATCCTACAAACCAGAATGTCCCTCCAAGGAAATCTAGTCTTTCAAAAGAGATTAGTCTAACCATTCATACCAGAAAGACCAAGTGGATGAAAAACAAATATTTCCTAAATAATGACACACAATTGGAGGACATTTCATTCATCATTGTGTATATATATGTATATGTATGTGTGTGTATATATATCTATATCTATATTTTGCATGGCTATTGCATATAAATAATGAATAAGATCCAGAACTGAATAGGAGATTGGGCTAGATCACAGTTAGGAAACTAGATAGACATCTCAATGATCCTGAGCTGCTCACTGCTTTATGGTTATTAATCATAGAACACTATGATCACAGAAGAATAAAAACTTTAGGTGACCCAAAAGGCAACATCAAGGTACATATAGTAAGTTGAAGAAGACTGTAGCATATTACTAAAGATGACTTGGGAGAAACATTATAAAAATATCATTAAGGATGTGCATGAGCAGAACAAGAGGTAAGTCAGTCATTATTGAGAGTGAGAAGTAATGGGTGAAAAGTACAAATGATACAGTGGTGTCCTCTAAAAACTAGCTGGGCCAGAAGAAGCTCTCTACAAAGTAATTTAAATGAAAGATACTGACACAGGAAACAAATTTGACTACATCTCACTGAGACTTAGTGGGATGAGACCTATAACTAGGAGAAGATTCTAAAAGGGTATGTCTTATTCAGAAGGAATAGGCTATGTGAAAGTTGGGGAGTGGGTATGAATGTACAGAATATAATTATATATTTTTAAATATACTCATTGAAGAAATCTAGAAGGAAGAAACATGAAGGAAACATTTAGGTGAAGATGAAATGAGGCAGAAACAAGTGTTAGATCATACTCAGACCAACCTAGAAATGAAAAGGAAATAGATGAGAAATTTGGGGAAGGAATCACAGGCCTAGAGTGAAAGCAGAGTGGAGATATTTACAGGTATATCCTTGCCTTTAGGATATAATATAATCACTCTCAAAAAAAAGTATGAACCAGTAAAGGGAACTTCCATTCTGAATCTGATTATTACCAGCAATGGAAGAAATGGTTACTAGGGTGGAAATAATGAAAATCTTAGGGAAGGAGGGAATGTCGAATTCATTTATCTCCAAATATGACAGAGGAGGGGAGAGTTGGATATGGTGAGCAGACTTTAAAAGACTCTTTCAGAGAAAGGATAGGTAATTTTACATGGATTAAAAGGCTACTGATGAAAACTGAGAAAACTCTGAAGAATGAGATTGAGAACACAAAGTAAAACAATTGCAACGAGGAGGGAAAAATGAGGAATTGTATAAAGAGACCAATGGAGATGCAGGGGGAAATCAACCATCTTGTATTTTTTAAAAAGACTCTGAACAAGATGGAAGATGAAGACAAATGTTAGGCATGATCCTATAAGAACAGTGTTTGGAGGGCTAAAGTTAAGAATGACCTGTAGCTGTAAAAAATGTTAGGCAACAAAATGGGATTTTAAAAAAAATCTACATTAGGGGAAAAAGGATAATTTATAGAATTGATATGGCTGCTGCTGGTCAAGGTAATCAAGGTGGATTACCCTGGTTAATGGGTAAGGAAGAGAGGGCAGAGCTGCTTAACTCTTATTTTGATTCCATTTTTTTCTGCCAAGGAAAATGTCTGAGGACTGGAAAGCAGAAATAAAAAATGACTAATAGAGAGCTGATACCCAAGACAGGTAGGGAAACTGTAAGAGAGCACCATTGATGAGTTCAGGTCACCAAGCCCAACATCTCTGGGCTTTGAACTGGCTGATGAAACATGGTAGCGATCTTTGCAAAACTATGAAGAATGGAAGAGCGATATCAATGAATTAGAGAATTTATTGATAAAAATAATTTATAAACCATAAAGCCAGTGACTTCAATTCTTGACAATTCTACAACATATTATTAAGGAGACGGCTAGAAAAGTGATGTTCCCAAAGAGCTTATTCAGGAATAGGTCATACAGCCAGGTGGCACAATAGATAGAGCATCGGCCCTGGAGTCAGGAGGACCTGAGTTCAAATCCGACCTCAGACACATAACACTCACTAGCTGTGTGACTCTGGGCAAGTCACTTAACCCCAATTGCCTTACCAAAAACAAACAAACAAAACCAAAAAGAATAGGCCATAAAAAAGGAATAAGCCATATTAGATGTTAAAAGCTATTAAGGGGTCTTCCAAACTTATCTTTTTGAGTGCCATATTTTCCAGAAACACTGGACCCAGAGTATTCAGGAGGCCCTGAATGTGTCAAGGATGAAGCACGCCCCACACCCCCAGCTGACATAATTGATTGTTTGTACCCCAAGCTGGATTCCCTATGTGTCCTTGGGAGGCAAGACAGGAAGCAGCCAGTCTGTGCCAGGCGGGGAAAAACACTTGTGCAACTGGGGTCCTTTGCAGATAAGCAGACCCTCTTATCTTCATAGTCTAGAGTCAGTTCCCAAGGGAAAAGAATGTGGCTTTTGCTATCGCTTTAGTCCTGCCTTTTGGGAAGGGCTACTGTACCTTTCCCCTCCCATGCCACACCCCTTCCTGTTTTCTCCTCCTCCTCTTATATTGTCATAAATATGCAAACTTCTATAAGGACTGTGAACTCTCTGGGTTTCACATGCATGTTCATTTCTCTTGTAATAAACATAAGTCTTGTGACATTGTGATTGTCTGTTAACGCAGACTAACTTCATTTCCTATTGTAACACACTATTATAATAATTAGCTCATTTTAAGCTTAGAGGGCAATATAATGGCCTATAAGGTCCATTGGTTTCCTTCTCTTTAGTTTTAGGAAATTTATTTTAGATGAAGAGGTCGAAATTCTTCCTAGTTAGGAAAAATTTCTAACAGCTAGGCAGAGGTTATCTACCTATCTGACTGTTTACCTATCTATCTATATTTTTACATAAATGTTACATTATCCCTTGGACCCCTTTGTGGCAGAAAACAAAAAAATTCAGTTTGCTTCAAACATTTGGGGAATGAAATTGCAGATTACATTGTGTCTCATGTTAGACACAGGGAGGAGAAAATGAGGGAAGAGATGACTTTTTCTTGGGACTTCCCTTCACTTCTGAGTGAACTGTAGAACCAAGGTCATTCCTCTGTACATTCTTTCTCTGCCACAGTTCAGTCCTACATTTGCTCCATGCCTGTTCCAACCTCTGGAATCCAGCTGTCTAGAATATCTTCCTTCCCAATTCTGAGGCATTTTTCCCTTTTGTAGAAGTGTTTAGGTCATGATTCACACGATGAGTCTCTCACACAATGGCTTTGATTGATTCAAGGAGGTGTACAGGCCCTGTTCACAATGAGATCTAATTGATTCAATTTTAAAAAAAAGAGTTCATACCTAGTCAAGGCACCAGAGATAGAAAGGATGGTTTTGACCTTACATTTATACTTTTTTTTTGATAGTTTACTAGGCTGGTACAGTTAATCAGGGGAATGCTATAGATACAGTTTGCCTAGATTTTTATTGAAGGATGTCACAAAGTTTCTCATGCTATTATATGAAAGATGTAGGATAAATAACATCACAACCTATATCATCTTATGAAATTGAGAGAAACCCCTCTCCCTGACCCAGAAAGTAATCATGTTCACCATCATCTCTGAAGATGCTCCGTGGAGTGTTTTATGCTATTTTAGTTACTTAATTAAAAGCACAGATGGCATGCTTGTCAAATTGGGTAGGTAGCAAAGCTGGGAAGGATAGGTAACAAACTGAAAAAGAGAGTCAGGATCCAAAAAGTTTGACATGGACTAGAGGTCAATGTCAATGTGTGGTTTTGTTTTGTGCCGATACACTTGTTTTTGTAAAAGAGGTCTTTTTTGGGGAAGGGGACAGTAAGGGAGAGTCATGAGAGAGTAATATTGATACCAAAGGATGAAAAGAAAGAAAAGAGCATCTATAAATAGAAGAGAGAAGAAAGTTCAGAAGAGAATACAGTTTTAGAACTGCCATGTTAAATCTGAAGTATAAAAAAAAAAATCCCAACCACAATTTTATGTAGTAGAGATTCATGGTTGCACGTACCATTGTTCTTTGAATAAGAAGATGCTGATGTTTGTCAAATTCAAAGTAAAAAGAAACATTAAAAAAAAAACTTGACAGGCCAAAACACTGGGTTAAATCAAGTAAGATTAATTTAACAGGGATAAATGGAAAATAATATATTTCACCACCATAAGATGGAATAAGTATGGTTAGGAGCAGTTCATCTGAAAAGGACCTGGAGACTTTAGTAGATTGAAAACTCAAAACGAATCAGTGTGAAATTAGCAGCAAAATGAAACAGTGGTACAATCATAAACCACATTAAACAAAAAAAAAAAAAAAGGGGAGAGGATCCAGGACTAGAGAAGTCAGAGTCCCACTGCATTCTAACCTGGTTGAATCACCTCTGGAACACTAGGTGCTATATTTTAGAAAGAACAATTGATTATTGAGAAAACATCCAGAGCAGAGTCACTAGAATGATAAAGGGACTTTGAGATATAAAGATCAGATGAAGCAACCAGAAATGGATAGCCTGAAGGAGAAAAGGGAGTAGAAGGAACAGAAAGGGCATGGAATAGCTATCTTCAAGTATTGAAAGGCTGTCACAATAAAGGGGGACTTGACTCCAGAGGACAGAACACTAAATGGGGTTTGACGTGAGGAAAAGCTTGCTAACAATTAGAACCACTCAAAAGTGGAATGGGCTGCCTAGGGAGGTAATGGGTTCCTCCTTTCACTAAAGGGTCTTTAAGCAAAGAATAGATGATCACTCCTTGGGAATAGTTTAGATAGAATTCTTGTTGAAATAGAAGTTAAATGAGGTAGAGTCCAAAGAACTTTCCAAGTCTGATATTTAGTGATTCCAGCGCATTAGGGGAATCTTCTATGGAACATTTATTGAAACACATGGCCAAGGACTGCACTGAATGAGAAGGCTTGGAAGGCTTGTCATCTGCACCCAGGTAAGGAACAATGGCTACAAAGAGATCATGAATCCTTAGAGATAGTAGGAAAGCATACCACTCCACAGGCTTGTAAAACATTCTTTCACCTTTTCAAATGCCTTGTTCATTTCTGAAGTATGATGAGTTATTCTGTGTTATAAACACCCACCCCCAATCACAACCCATGAAAACTCTGGGTAAAAAGAGAAGTCACAGCTTTTTTTCTATAGACATGTAGAAAAGGTATCACCTGATCTGAGTTTTGAAAAGGAAAAGAAGTTTCCATGCTTGGCATATCCTTCAAGCAAAAAATCCCATAAGTTGGCAAAGTATAAGCAATATCAATTAATGCTAAAACAAAAGTGTTTTCTTAAATCAACAATTAAAGACATTAACATTTAGAAATTGCTACCTTTTCAAATAACTGATTCTCTTTTATTTTTTTAAGGCAAGCATTGAGAGGAAGATAAACAATTTACAAAAATTTAATGATTAATTAGTAACAAATTACTGCTCAGTCTAAGTTTGTAATTATGGAGGAGGCAATTAGGTGGCATAGGGGGCAAGAGCCCTGTACTTGAGAAGTTGGATATTTACTATTTGTTTGACTCTGGGCAAGTCACTTACCATCTTTTAGCCTCAGTTTCCTCATCTGTAAAAGAAAGACTATTATTTTTATTATTAATAAATAGTGGATATCTCATAGGGTTGTGAAAATCATTTGAGATAACATGCATTATATGCTAGATAGCATTAAATGTAGTTATTTTTATTGGTAGTGTTAGTATTAATATTTCGGAGAAGAAATAAAGTGGTAAGGATGTGGAATGTCCTAGATCAAATATTAAAAATGGACATAGGATTTATTCAAGAGAGTTGCTTTAACTCCAAGATGAAACTATGGAATGTTTAAACTTTTTGTTTAGACGTTTCATTCGAAATAACTTCTAGTGGACTGTTGGGTCATATTGGTGAGATCTGTGTATTCAAACAGGCCCCAAAAGACATCTGAGTGCTACAGACTGGTGACTTTTACTTCCTTATCTCTTAGGTTGATCAGCTCAGTGGCAAAAAATTCACTGAATATTTAAGCAAACATAATCTGGTAGGAGAAAAACAATGTGACTTTCATAAGAAATCCGATTTTCCTAATGTTTTAGAGTTCTTTGACAAGGTAAATAAGCATGTGGATTAAGAAGAATGTGAATATAACTTACTGACTTTCTGAAAATGCTTTATAAAGTTCCTCATTAAAGGTTATTCTACAAAACTGAGTTACCATGGGATTAGGGGTAATATTTAGTCATGGATAAGGAGTTGGGTTGGAGACAAAGGGAAAAATGCCCAAGTCTGTGAATGAGGAAGTGTTCAAGGGAAAGGAATTCACCAGAGAATGGTCTCAGGATGATTTTTATAAATAAAAATTGGTTGAAGAAACTGGGGGGGATATCGCTCAGAGGAGAGAAAGGTTGGAGGTAGAGGGAGAACACATAATAGCTTTAATAAAAAAATTTTTTTAAAGGATTTTCACATAGGAGAAAAAGCAGACATATTTTGTAGCTCCAGTGGACAACACTAGGTCTAATAATAATAATAGTAGCTGGCACTTATATAGCTTTTTAAAGTTTTGCAAAGCACTTTGCAAATATTATCTCCCTTCATTTTTGCAACAATCTTGTGAGGAGGTAGGTGCTACTGTTATGCCCATCTTAATAGACAAAAAAAACCGAGGAAGACAGAGGTGAAGTGATTTGCACAGGGTCACATAGCTAGTAAGTATCTAAACTTGGATTTGAACTCAGTTCTTCCTGACTTCAAGTCTAGTGCTCTATCCACTGTACCACATAACTGTCTCAACAAATAAAAATTACAGAGAGTTAGATTTTGGCTATATATAAAAAGTAAGTACTTCTTAACAATTGGAGCTGTTCAAAAGATAGGGTGGGCTGCTTCATGGTGAGTTTCCTAATGACTAGTTATTCAAGAAAGTTTTCAAAGTGAGAACTCGGAAAGACCTTAGCTTTAAAAAGCCAAGGTCTTCCATTGCATCCTGGGCCATCTCTAGTTGTCCTGATCTATATCTGGCAACTGGACCCAGATGGCTCTGGAGGAGAAAGTGAGGCTGGTGACTTTGTATGCCCTCCCTCACTCAAATCCAATTCAATTGCAAGTCATGACATCATCTTCTTGATGTCATGGTCTTCTTTGAGAATAAAGGACAAACTACAACCACATACACACACACACACACACACACACAAGATTGTTAATCAATCAATATTTATTAAGTACCTACTTTGTGCCAGGCATCTTAAAAGGTGCTGTGAATACAAAAGGCAAAAGTAATAGAGACTTTGCCCTCAAGGAGCTTATAGTCTATCAGGAGAAGATAATATATACATATAGAGGTAAATACAAGATTTTTGTGGGAAGGACACCAGCATGTGGTGGAGGGTAGAGAAGAAATCAAGGACTTCATGGAAATAGTGGCATAATCACAGAGTCTTAAAGGAAAGGAGATAGTCTAGGAGGTGGAGGTGATGAGCAAATGCATTCCAGGGACAGGCATAACCAGTACAAAGGAAAGGAAATTCCAGGGGAATTGTAGAACGAATGTAATGCATGTTGGTGGAGTTGTGAAATGATCCAACCATTTTGGACAGCAATTTGCAACTACGCCCAAAGGGCTATAAAAATGTGCATACCCTATGACCCAGCAATAACATTTCTAGGGCTATATCCCAAAGAGATCATACAAATAGGAAAAGGACCTACATGTACAAAAAATATTCATAGCAGCTCTTTTTGTGGTGGCAAAGAATTGGAAATTGAGAGGATGCCCATCAATTGGGGAACGGCTGAGCAAGTTGTGGTATATGAATGTAATGGAATACTATTGTGCTACAAGAAATGATGAACAGGCTAACTTCAGAAATACCTGGAAAGACTCGTATGGTCTGATGCTGAGTGAAGTGAGCAGAACCAAAACATTGTATACAATAGCAGCCACATTGTGTGATGACTAATATTGATAAACTTAACCCTTCCCAGCAATACAAGGATCTGACATCTCCAGAGGCCTCGTGATGGAAAATGCTATCCACATCCAAAGAAAGAACTATGGAAGTTGAATTGCTTTTTTTTTTTTCTTTTCTGTTGAGTTTTGTTTCCTCTTTCTGGTGGTGCCTCCTATTGGTTTTAATTTTTACTTAGAACATCACTAATGTGAAAATATGTTTAATAGGAATGTATATGTATAGCCTATATCAGATTGTGCGACATCTTGGGGAGGGTGGTGGGAAGGAAAGGGGAGAAAAATTTTAAACTCAAAAGCATATGGAAGTGATTATTGATAAATCAAAATTAATTAATTTTAAAAAAGAATGCAATGCATCAGATGGAGGCTAGACCAAATGACCCCTAAGATTCCTACCAACTCTAAAGATCTATGATTTGAAATTACGTGGACGATAGAGAACACAGGGCGATCTTTGGACTAAGAGCTAGCTTGAAGGGACTTGAGAAGGGGTTCTTAACTTCTGTTGTCACAGACCCCTTTGGCAGGCTGCTAAACCTATGGATTCATTTTCAGAAAAATGTTTTTAAATACAGAAAATAACATATGTAGAATCATGAAGGAAACCAATTATATTTAAATACAGTTGTCAAAACATTAAAAAAAGACAGTTCACAGACCCAAGGTTGAGAACCCCTGACTTAGAAGGTGTTCAGTCCAGGGGTGGGAAACCTGCAGCCTTGAGGCCACATATGGCCTTCTAGGTCCTTAGGTGTGACCTTTTGACTAAGTCCAAGTTTTACAGAACAAATCCTGTCATTAAGGGGATTTGTTCCGTGAAGTTTGAATTCAGTCAAAAGGCGGCACTTGAAGACCATGAGGGCCACATGTGACCTCAAGGCTGCAGGCTCCCCATCCGTGGACTTTAGTCCAACTCATCCACTTTACAAATGAGAAAACTGAGGTCCAGAGAGGTAAAGAGACTTGCTCAGAGACACGCAGGTAGGAAGGGGCAGAGCTGGGGTTTGAAATGCGAAACTACTGTGAACATAGTGATTTCACAAGACAGCGAGGGTGTGGCTAGAACAGGGTAAATGAAGGTAGACAGAAAAATGTATTTCGGGAAAATTACTCAAGCCATTTCCATAATAATTCCATCCTGATACCTCACTGGTGCATGGAAGTGACCTTGGGTTCTCAAAGGCTATGTTCACAGAGGGCAAGCTCCCAGAGGTTCCACTAAGTTGAAACAGTTTTGAGTATGTTCCCTGCAATGGATGGTGTCTACTACTCAAGGACCAGGCTCAGTGAGAATGGAGAAGTATGTCACTAACTGGTTGGCTATGGAGACCCCCATCAGAATGGTGGAATTGGAAAGGTTCTTGGACACCAACTAGAGGTAGTGTGTTACAGTAGAAAGAGCCCTCGATTTGGCAACAAATGACCTGTATTCAAATCTTCCCTACCTATGTGACCCTAAGCAAGTATTAATTTCTTTGGACCTCAGTTTCCTCATTTGTAAAATGAGAGGGCTGGATTAGATCACTTCTAAGGGCTTTTTTTAATGAAATCTATGTTTTTATAACTATATATAAGAACAAGAAGCCAGACTACACACTTATAGAATAAAAACACTTAAAAGAAACTATTAAATATGTGTTGGGAAAGAGACCCAGAAGTCACAAAATTTTAGAACTGGAAAAAACCTCAAGGATCACACAGACCAGAGGTTCTTAATATTTTTTGTGTGACTGACCCCTTTTGGCAGTCTTGTGAAACCTATAGACCCTTTCTCGGAATAAGGCTTTTAAAAAAAATTATAATTTAAGGAAATGCTAAATTTCAGTTAGAGGTTAATGAAAATAAAGATGTAATTTTTTTCCCATCTGAGTTCATGGACTGCTCAATGGTCTATAGACTCCAGATTAAGAACCTCAATTTAGATGAAGAAATGATGTCAGTTTCCTAAGCTGTGGTATCTAGAATTGAACACAGTACCCTTCGACCTGGGTCTTGCCTGAAGTCACATAGCCTATTTTATGGCAAAGTACGAATTAGAACTGCTGACCTTGGACTGGGGAGAGGGGGAGGGATGTGTGTGTGTGTTATTTTTGAATGTTTTAAATGATGAGACCAACAGGATGCTGGTTAACCTCAAGAATAAAACAGAAAGTTATCTCTTACCCTTGTACACACATTCCAACATTTCACAGATCTGTGATTTCATCAGTATGGGTCAGAAGGGTTTCAGAGTTGTCCTAAAGCCAACTTGATAAGGATGCCTTAGCTGTCCTCAGCCTCCTGGATAACAGGCTTACTGTCCATTCCTGGACAATACTCAATCTTTCCAGCTTGGTAGGCCCTTTCGGAGCTTGGGCTCTACAGAGTGAGTTTTCAAGAATCCAGAGTCACATTTATGTCACAGTGGTGTGTGGAAGGAGGAGTTCAGTGGATATACAAGTATGAATAGCTGTCCAAAAAGGCATGTGAAATACAGCATATTATTCTGAACCACCAACCTCAGAATGGCAGACTGCATGAAGATCCATTCAAATGGTCAAAGGAATGAAAGAGCTTTTAAAGGCTAAAGTTAGGCATCATCAGTGGCAAAGGCTGAGGGCAGGATATGATCCAAGGTTATAAAATTATGATACGTATTAAGAGGATGTGGGCCTCTGTTCAGAACAAGGAGCACCCCTTGAAGCTTGAAAGAGGGCGATAGAGGAAGTGCTATTTTATAACGGGGCCAGTAAATTGATGAAATTATTACCATCCCCCAAAGGTAATGAAAGGTAAAAATGGGTGAGTCATGGAGCCATCAGACATTAGGCCTCCACGGGACCTTTGACCATCTCGTGACCTAATCCTTCATTTTAAAGATGTGGAAACTGGGGCCCAGGGAAGTGAGATAACGCCTTCAAGTTACACACTAAGTTAGTTAGCTTGTTAGTGACAGAGCCAGGATTAGAACACAGGTCACCTGATGCCAAGTCCAAAAAAAGTTCTTAGATGACAAATGAGCATCTAAGGGGGATTTGGGAAGACATCTTTGATCTTAGATATCATGCCTACTCCCAAATCATCTCTTCTTAGAGACAGACTCTCTAACTTGGTATGACATATATTACATTCTTAAGACCTAAAACAACTCACATTTAGAAAGTGTTTTGAGATTTACCATTTAAACTTTATTGATGCTTTTTTCTTTGTAATCTCACTGTCACTACTCATTTCCCATAATAGAACTCTCCCTTGTAACAAATACTTACAGTCATGCAAAATGAAGCGATGTATTGTGAAGTACAGACCATGTCTGCACTAGCCTTATATCCTGCAACTCTAGGCTACCACTTGACAAGAGGTTTGAGGCAAGTTTCCCCATCAGGCACAATCTGCTTTCTCTACAACAACCCTGCCAAGCATGACAGAGTGGAAAGAACCCTGGACACGAGGTCAGAGGATGTGGATTCCAATCCCGGCTACGCTACTTACTAACACTGGACACTTTTAACCCTCTCTATAGGTCTCAATTTCATCATCTGTGAAATGAGATGGTTGCACTAGATAACTGTTCAAAAGTCCTTTTCAGCTCTGAAACTCACGATCCTTAAGATAATGTTGTTTGTAAGAATTATCTCTATTTTACAGAGGAGGAAATTGAGATCTAGAGAAATTAGGCAATTTGTCTAGGGTCATAGTTAATAAGCATCCAAGCACTAGTCTTGCAGTACTGGCTGTAAGGTAATTTGCTTAGTCCCTTGTTAAATCATGGAATTTCCCAAGCTTGAGAGAGGCACAGGGGTAATCTAGTCCACTCCATGCTGGAAACAGGTATGCCTTAGATGAGAGATGTCAAACTCAGGGCTGCAAACTCCCCCAGATTAAAATGCAATAGAGAAATGTTTAACAAAGTAACATACAACACAACATAGATAATGTTAATTTGTGGTTTTCTAAGTCAGTATGTGATCAGCAGGGATCCAATTTCTATTTGAGTCTGACATCACTGGACACTACTGTGGCCTAGACAACATTCAAAGAAATGGGCATATTCGGCCCCTGACTGAACACCCACAATTCTCATTAACTCCAGAGCTGGAAAATGATGGAAGTGGGGGAGAAGGGCAGGAAAGTGGTGCATTGTCAGATCCTAAAATCTGAAATTCCATTCAATAGACTCTCTGCTTCCTCCCCACCCAACCCCTTAAGAGTCATCAATCTGTAGAATAACTTTGAATGAAGAAGTTTCAAAAAACCACTTGGCTTTAACCATCCATGTAAAATCTTACACGTGGGTTGAAAACAATCAATTCAACAAATACCAAATGGGGATGGCATGGTTAGAAAGCAATTGATCTGAAAAATACCTGAGGGTTTTGGTAGACCACAAGCTCAATGTGAATCATTAGTGTGATACAGCTGTCACACTAATCAAAAAAGCCAATGTGGTCTTAAACTACATAGAAAACCAGAGATGCCACAAATAAGAGAGTGTAAGATATCAGAATTATTGTCTAAGCTCTGCAGCCAAAGTTTTGGAAAGATAATGAATCGATAAACTAGAGACCATAGAAAAGAAGCCAACAAGAACAGTGAAAGGTCTTGAGCCTATGCTATATAAGGATCAGTTGAATGAACCAAGGGTTTCTGGTCTGGAGAAGAGAAGAGAGTAGGTGACATGTGAGCTTTATGTACTAAAAAGACTAGCATGGTGGAACACGGATTATTCTTGTTCTTCAGTCCTGTCGGACTTTTCTTGGCAGAGATACTGGAGCGGTTTGCCATTTCCTTCTCTAGTTCATTTTGCAGATGAGGAAACTGAGGCAAACAGGGTTAAATGGCTTGCCTAGGGTCACACCAATAATAAGCATCTGAAGCCAGATTTGAACTCAGGAAGATGAGTCTTCCTGACTCTTGGCCTGGAGCTATATTCACCACACCACCTACCTGCCCAGAAGAAGGATTAGAAGGCAAAATTGTGGACAACAGGTAAAAGTTGCAAAGAAGGGGCAGCTAAGTGGCACAGTGGATAGAGCACTGGCCCTGGATTCAGGAGGACCTGAGTTGAAATCCAGCCTCAGACACATAATACTTACTAGCTGTATGACCCTGGGCAAGTCACTTAACCCCATTGCCTAACCAAAAAAAAAGAAAAAAAAGTTGCAAAGAAGAAAAAGCTTTCTAACAATTAAAGGTAACCAAAAGGGAAAACTGAATAGGTAGTAATGGACTCCCCCTCAGAGAGGGTCTCCAAGCAATGTCTGGAGGGGCTACTTGTCTGGCATGTTGCAGATGGAATCCTTTTTCCACATGTGGGTTAAGTTTGATGGCTACTGAAGTCTCTTCCAACCGTGAACTTCTGGGATAACAAAATCAAGGACATCTCTAGACCCTTCAGTCATCACCCTGTACTGTTCCACATTTACAGAACAATCACAAGAATTTTTTTTTTGTTACAAATGTTGCCCACAACACTTTTGACTAACACATTCTTTACAGCATCTTGAAGGAAGTTAAAGATAGAAATATCAATTATTATTAGCTTTTTCAAACTTAAAATGAAAGAATGCAGGATCAAGCAATGAGCTTCCAGATTATCCTGTCCAACCTCCTCATTTTACCTATCAGAGAATGGAGGCCCAGAGATGTGAGGTGACCTGTCACAAGTCACACAGCTGAGCAGAGGCTACACTTCTGCTCTGCCTCCAAAGCCAGCTCTGTACTGTGCTTTCCTAATGCTTTATGTTCAACTTACAACAAACAAAATATTTTTTAAAGTGTGTAATTTTCATTTTTATTCTATCAAAGCAATTCAGACAAGTAAATACTATTTTGGGGACTGAAAGAGGAAGTCCCATCTTTAAGTACCTTTTTACTTGATGCTAAAGGTAACATTCTTCTTTTGAGCTCCAATTACACCATTGACTACCCACAGCAAAAGGACAACAGAATCTCACCCTAACTCTACCCTTCTAAAGAAATCCTGGCGATTATCTGTCTTTCTTTGGTGAAGGCACAACATGTTTGTGATACAGTAGTACTTGAGGATCAGAAGACATGTGACTGAATCTCTGCTTATCCCCCTTTCTCAGGAGGCCTTTCTTGATCCCCCCCGCCCCTCCCCAATTGCTCCTGCCTTCCCATCTGAAGTTGTTTTGTGTCTGCTTCCTATCTGCCTTGAATATTTTAACGCCACCCCTGCTTCCCTCCAGGAGAAGGGGAAAAAATTGTTTCTTTCAGTACAGATAAATCACATACAACAAGAACATTTCACAGGCATCTTAGAACATTTCCATGATAAACATATTTAGCAATCTACCCCACAATTCCTATTTTTTAAAATTATGATGAAAACAGCTCACCCAGATTTGCCAAAGATACTTACATATGTTAATGACAGACAATAGGGTGACAATAAGGACTTTTTAATTTTCCTTCATCAACCTTCTATACCAAGCCTCTGTGAATGGCTACGAATAACCTTCAATAACCAACAAGATGACAGATTTTAGTTTCCTCACATCCTGCCCAAGTGAGAGGTGGGGAGGACAGCAAGCAATCAACTCATCTGCCAGGTTATGGAACCAGAGCCCACTCTTGCCTTTAACAAGTGGCTCTCATGCAAGGTTTTGGCACCAAGATTCATCAGAGACCGGCTGGCATTTCCTGTGGGTGCCCCTCTTGCCTGTATCGCCGGCCAGCAATGTTCAAGTTTCAGAAGTTGGGAGGGGAGAGAAATGTCCCCCAACTCCTTCAGGGATGTGTGTGTCTTCCCCAGATACATGCCCTTTACTTTTCTTTCCACGTCCTCTCCCCTTGTCGGGTTAAACATAGGATGGCAATTGGGAACCCAACGAAGGAGAAGCTAGCGGCTCGAACTGCCTTCCTCACTCATCCTACAGATTCGCAGCTGCGAGTCACACCTGGATGCCACAACTGGCACTGCCTCTCGCTCCCCTTCTCTCTCTCCCTCCCTCCTCCCTTCTCCCTTCTCCCTGGGTCATGTTTGCTGTTGCTACAAGGAGGGAGGGGTGAGAAGAACCCAGGATGCCCACAACCCGAGGCAGAGGCATCCAAAAAGCAGCAGAAAGTTCCACCAACGTCTCAGCGTTGTAGGCGCTTGCAAGAAACGGCAAAGGAAAGGGTTCCCCCACCCATCAAAGCACGCACATAAGGGTCTGGAAGAGTTACTCTGCCCTCCGGGTAATGCAAGCAGTTAAGGACCGTGGGTGGAAAAGCAGAAGCCCTCTGGGCGCACGGAGCCACGGCTACCCTCTCCAGGGCTCTGGGGGCTTCCTCGCCTTCCCCGCGCCCACGGGGAGGCAAAGCAGGATGCAGCTGGGCGCCGTTACCCGCGGGAGCGCAGCGAGTCCCAGGCGCCCTCTCCAGTCCCTTCCTTCCCCGGCTGGGAGCCCCCACTCACCGCCTCGCACTCCGATCTCCAGGTACGCCACCAGCGGAGCAGCGGCAGCGGCAGCGGCAGCGGCAGCAGCGGCAGGCGCTGGGTCCTGCGAGGGCGGGGAGAAGACGGAAGAAGAGAAAAAAAGCAGGAGGAGGAGAGAAGTACGAGGAGGAGGAAAGAAAGGGGAAGGAGGAGAAGGGGAAAGGAGGCGGCCGCGGGGAAGGCGCTAGCGCCACAAAGCTCTCTTTATAGTCCCGGACCACGGCTCCGAGAGCTGCTCGTCTCAGCCCTGGCTTTATCAAGCAGATGGAGCGGGCTGCGCAGAGCAGACCGGGAGCCCCGTGCACCTCCCCCCCCCCCCCCCCCCCCCCCCCCCGTCCGGGGTCGCCCTCTCGGACCGCGGCCCCTCCTCCCAGTCGGGCCCCCGCCTCCTCCTTCTCCTTTTACCTCCTCCTCTTCCTTCGCCTCCTCCTTCTCCTTCCCCCCTCACCCCCCGAGCTGCTCCCCCTACCCACCCCCGCCAAGATTTCGTTGGGGTTGGCACCTACCTCAGGGGTGCAACCCCAGGGCTGGGACAGATCCCGGAGCACGTGGAGTGGGTTCAATAGGGTTCAGTTCCAACAGAAAGTGAGAGGGTAGGGAGAAAGGGGACGAGACGGGGTCAGTTCGAGGTTTGTCCCTTTGGGACAACTATGTACCAACCTGGAGGAGGGGGAAGTATTTCTGTTCTTTCCTTTCCAAACTTGAAGGCTGCCATACATAGCCTGTGCCCAAGAGGCTATAATGATCCTACTAGCTACGGACCTACCAGCCTACTTGGCCCTGATGATGACTCCTGTGATGAAAACCAAGGCCAGGAGGCATTGGACAAAATTCAGGGCCCGTCTCTGACTCTGTGACGGTCCACACGGGATCCACCAGGGTTTCCTCTGCCCCCAGAGTGTTATAGATTGGGGGGCGGGGTATGAAGGGCATGCACAAGTAGATCCCCTACCTGGGGAAGGAATGCATGGGTCCCGGAGATCAGTAACAAAGTTGTGTCCCGATCCCCATCAGAATCACCAGGACCTTACATGTTTACCTTTGACTCCTAAGGAAGAATGGGGTCTCTTTGGACATTCCTTACCAGTGGTTCAGTTTGTCCATAGACCAGAATTAGAAACCTCATCATATCCATAACTCTGCTATTTTTCAGAATCAAATTAAAAACTTTCCCTCTAAAGAATGTGGATTTACATGTGAATCCACTGACTAGTAATTAGAAAATCTTGGGTGATGTCTCCTTCTTAGTCATTTAAGTCATTTAAGAAATATTTTCTTAAGTGCTTATAGTGTTCAGGGCACTGTGATAGGCACCAGGTTGGGGGTAGTGTACAAATAAGTCTAAGGCATGCACCTGGCCCTTCAAAGAGCTTCCAGTCTAGTTAAGGAAATAACCTGAGAAACAAATGATGAGTGATTCTTTAAGTCACATGTCAAATGTCAGTCTCAAGGCTTTATGGTCACACACACATGCACATACATGTGCATACATACATGCAAACATTTGTCCAGAACTCTGATTTCATGTGGATAGCATACTCTGGGTGAGGAAGTTACCTTTACCAATGCAACTCTCTGCCTTAGAGAAAAACTAGGGCCTCTGAGATGTGAAGTGACTAGAGTCACAAAGTCAGTATGTAAGAAACTGGGCTTGAACCCAGGTTGTCCAGATTCCAAGGCCTGTCCTCTCTGCCACATCTTTCATAAATCTAAAAATGGGTAGAAATATTAGGTAATGCATCCTAAGTGATAAACATACCATACAGCTACTAATTCCGTGCAGGACCCCCAAAGATGCACCCTTAACTCAGCCCGGTACGTCATACCTAAAGCCTTTGGAAGTATTTGTGAAAATTTTATACTTCCTTTAAAAATTCCCTTTAAACATAAATCAGATTTGAAAGGATTATACAAATATGACCCCCCAAAATAGCATTTTCAGTTTTGGCAGTTGGTTTTTCCAGATCACTCTTGCTTAGTTATTTTAATTTTAATAGATTGTTACAGAAAACTTGGGGGTTGTTACAGTAAAAAAGATTCAGAGTAAACAGAAACCTGGAGCCCTTACCTATTTTTGTCCAGGCTTTTCACTGCTACTGAATACCTTCTCTTTCTCCTGAACTCTATACAAAGGAAGATTCTGAGCAACAGTCAGTTCTGAAATCAGACAGGAGGACATGGTAAAAAAAAAAAAAATATATGCCAGGCTAAATCTCACGACATATTGCTGTCTTTTATTCTCTGTGCATATTATGTGAAACGTCCAAAGCATCTCCTCAAAAGGGAATAGCATAAGACAAAGGGCTGTTTTGCAAGTTGGATAGTGCTGGGAATACCAACTCTGCTTCTAATCAAGTGAGCCTTCTTAATGTTAGTTAGTTTGTGCTCCCAGTACTGGGGAGAAGAGACAGAAATAAGAACTACAAAAAGAGAGCCAGTGGCATCATTTTTTCTAGAATATAAAGCAAATTATTATATGTAGTAATTGAGATATAAACTTGTGACCCGGGCCTTACCTAGTTTCATGTAAGAAGCTACGTTTCTTTTTTGGGGGTGGTCAGTAGTAATATATCAAAGCTATTTTTCTTTAGCATATGATCTTCTTTAGAAATTTTTTTTTATTAATTTGTACTTCTAATTGACAGCTCCCCACTATATTTATCTCAGTCTCTTTAGAAAAATCCAAGGGCTTTCCCACTCTCTAAATAGAATAATTTTTTTTTTTCTGTTGTCTCTGTGCAATTTAGTCTTCACTGTCTTGAATTTCATTATCCTATTCATTTGTCCAATCCTTCACACTTTTCAGATAGGGCTTTGGATTGTTTGTTTGTTCCTCAAAAAATGTAAGGTTACCTGGAGTTTATCCAGCTCAGTGCAAAGGAAGGTTCAGTAGAACTCTAAGCCTGGCTTTGTGTCTGTAAGCCACAGTTGGGAGAAACGTAAGAAAGGCCAAAAGAGGAGGAAACAAATGATCCATTTAGACCCATTTCCTCTCTTGGAAGGGGTCCAGTGCCGAAAGCTTCAGAAGATATAAACCCCCCACTCCCAGCCTCCACCTCTACAACAGACCTAAATAGCGTGATCTTGTACCTTAGGAAAAAAATTCCCTTTTGATCTCAATTTGGGATCGTGTGAGATCCTGAAGAATGAGGGGACTGCAGAAAGCAGCCAGTAGTGGGAAGAGCTTTGAATTGGGAGTCAAACAACCTGGGTTTGAATCTTGACTCTGCTTGCAAATTAGCTCTGTGACCTTGAACAAGTCACTGAATTTCTGAGCCTCACCTACCTCATCTGGTAAATGAGGGAGTTGTACTATAGCATCTTAGAGGTTCTGTCCACTCATAAATATATAATCCTATGATGGTATTGTGTTAAAACGACTAGTTTCTGCTCTCACATGTAATCTCTCTTTAGCATTCATACCACAAAAATTAGGTTTTGTGTAATGTTATATATTCTGGCTGTGTGACCCTGGGAAAGTCATTTAACCTCTACCTCAGTTTCCTCATCTGTAAGATGGGAATAATAATAGTACCTGCTTCCCAGGGTTTTTGTGAGGATCAAATGAGATAATATTTGTAAAAAAGGCTTCGCTTTTACAAATTTTCTATATTCCACTCATACTCTATAATCCAAATGAGGAAAAGAAGACTGACTTTTAAGCAAACCTAACCGCAGAATTTAACTTGTGCATTTCACACATTGTATTTATTTTCGTTTATCTCCTTTAAAAGTTTGTTCTTCAATTCAATCAAATCACTTCCTTCCTTAACTTTCTGAGACAGAATTTATCTGTTTAGGCTTCCGGATCACACTCATCAATTTTCATAGAATCACAGAATTTGAGAGTCTAAAGGGATCCTCAGTTGGAAGTGAGGCAGCTAGGTAGTACCAGGGAGACCTGAGTTCAAATACCGCCTCAGACATTTACTAGCTGTGTGACCCTGGGCAAGTGACTTAACCTCTGTTTGCCGCAGTTTCCTGAATGAGGGTGATAATAGCAATGAAATAAAGGTAATAATAACACCTGCTTCAGGGTTGTTGAGAAGATGAAATGAGTTACTATTTGTAAGTGCTCTGCAAACCTTAAAGCGCTATAGAAATGCCAGCTATTTCTTCAAAGGCCATCTAATTTGACCTAGTATGAAAGAAATCCACACTGTAAAGGTACCTGACAAGTGTATCTTTCCATTGAGTTTCTGAGGGAAGAGAAAACATGAAACACAAGCCATGGTATGCTTTTGTTATTCTACATTCAAACCAGTGAAATTACCACACAAATAGGATGGGAAACCTCATATTCCAACAGAAAAAAGCAACCTTCCCTAGTCCCTTTTCCACCTTCTCTCTCTCTTTCCTTTGACCAACTTTTTAAAAAAGCATTTATGCAATAGCTCCACTTTCACACCATTCTTTAACCTTTAGCCATCTGTCTTCCACACTCCTCTCCCCACCCCCCCAATACTTAAAGTCTTAGTATCGTGGAAGAGAACTTCTAGTCAACCCCTCTCATTTTACAGATGAGTTAAAAATGGAGGCCCAAAGAGTTGAGAGTCACACAAAGCGGTACTGGCAGAAGTGGATTTGAGCACGGCTTTGGAGAACTCTGACTTCCAATCCACAGCTTTTTCCATTTCTGCTGAAATGCTCCCACAAAGTTCCCATTAATTTTCTAATGGCCAGAAACAAGGCCCTTTTCTTATTATTCATCTTCCTTGAGTTCTCAGCAGTGTATTCAAACCAAAAAGGATTTATTTATCACCTATGTCCAAAGCTGGAGCTATGGAGATACAAATCAACAGTCTCTGTCCTGAAAGAGTTTTCATATTCTTGGGCAGATACCATAGGAACATAGATATGTCTAAGGTGGGGAAAGGAGTAGGGGTAGGATGGGGAGTGGGGAGAAGAGATGAGATAAAGAACTCTGGAAATATTTGAGGAAGGAAAGACCACCAAGAACTGGGAAATCAAAGAAAGCTTCATGGGAGAGGCTAGTTTTTAAGTTGGGCAATGTAGACTTAAGTATTAGACTGTTGAGTGGGAAAATTAGACTTCACATTCAACTCAAGTTGAATCTTAACAGAAGATAATGCTGAAAGATACCAATGAAAAAGGAGTGTATTTTGGGCATAGGGTGTATTTCAGTCTTGTGCAAAAGGAGATAGACATTTTGAGTCCAGGGCATAGTAAGCAATGGAATTTGATTGGAATAAAGAGGACACAGAGGGGAAGAGTGAAATAAGGCTGTCAAGGTAGGTTGAAACCAGTCTCATGGTGACTTTATTAATGATCTCACCATTTTCCCTTTACTTTGGCTGAAAACCTCGGTTTCCCCCCTTAGCCCACCTTCCATTCTTTTGTGAAGTCCTGTCCACTCTTCCTTTTTGATGACTGAATCCACACCTTCCTTTCCATTTCCAGTCCATTAACATAATTCAGGCTCTTACCACCTAATATTATCTCAATAGCCTCCTAAATTGTCCCTGAGCCTCTGGACTCTCTCCTGCCAATTCTCCTTGTACACCGCAGCCAGATTAATCTTTCTAAAATTCTGCTTTAGTCCATTCTTCACACAACTGCCAAAGTATATTCTTAAAACACAGGTTTGTCCATATAATTTACCTGCTCAAACAAGTTTTAGTTCTACTCTGTTACCTCTAGGTTAAAATGCAATCTCCTCTGTCTGGCATTTAAAGCCCTTCACAATCTGGCTCCAGCCCCCCTTTGCAGACCTATTACACTCACCGTCATGCATTTTACCATCCAGCCAAACTAGCTGGTGTCCTAGCTGCCCTTCACATAAAATTTTCCATTTTTTACCAGTTCTGGGCCTTTGCCTAAGCTGTCCCCTTTCCCTGAAATACCCTCCTTTCCCACCTCAGCCTCTTCCAATCCTTAACTTCCTTCAAAGGTTACCCAAGTGCCACCTTGGACATGAGGCCTTTCCTAGTTTCCCCTGGCTACTAGTTGGCCTCACTCTCACTACCTTGGATTTATTTTTTATATTTTAGATCTGCTTATATTCTGTTTCCCCAATGGAATACAAAGCAAGGATTGTTTCATTTTTGGTTTTGAGTCCTCAATACTTAGCATAGTGCCTTACATATAAGAACCTTAGTAAATGCTTATTCACCAATCACTAATGGTACTCTCCCAGCCTACCAACCTTCCATAGCTTTCACTTCCCAGCAAGGGGTGACTTGGGGTACAGTGGATCCCTTCCTACTTGAAGCTGGGCTATGGATTCATAGGGACCAGATTCATCTGGAGGAGAGCCTCGCCCAAAAGGGCCAGAGGGAGGGCCATTGTGTCTTCTGACTTTCTGGTTCTTTGCCCTCACCCTGGTAAAACTCTGGGGAAATTTCTAAAACAAAGCCAGATCTGTCTATCCTATGTCTAGGATCTTCCCAAAAAGTGGATAACCGGGTCACTTTTAGAAGAAGTGCTCAATATAAAATATGGGGATCAGATATAAGAAAGTAATTTCCACTGAAGATGCTTAAACACAGAAGACATCATAAGCATACCTCAACAAATACAGAAACATAAACCAATAACCCACTGCACACATTATGCTTTCTCAAGAGGTTAAAAAAAACCCTCCAACATTTATCATTTTCCTGTTTTGTCATGTTGGCCAATCTGATAGGTGTGATGTGGTGCATCAAAGTTGTTTTGATTTCCATTTCTCTAATCAATAGTGATTTAGAGCACTTTTTCATATGACTATAGATGGCTTTAATTTCTTCATCTGAGAACTGCCTGTTCATATCCTTTGACCATTTATCAGTTGGAGAATGACTTAATAAATTTGACTTAATTCTCTATATATTTTAGAAATGAGGCCCTTATCAGAGAGACTGGTTGTAAAAATTATTTCCCAATTTTCTACTTTTCTTCTAATCTTGGTTGCATTGGCTTTGTTTGTGCAAAAATTTTTCAATTTAATGTAACCAAAGTTATCCATTTTGCTTTTTGTAATGTTCTCTATCTCCTGTTTGGTCATGAATTCTTCTGTTCTCCATAAATCTGATAGGTAAACTATTCCTTGCTCTCTCAGCTTGCTTACAGTATCAACCTTTATACCTAAATCATGAACCCATTTTGACTTTATTTTGGTATATGATGTGAGATTTTGATCTATGCCTAGTTTCTGCCCATACTCTTTTCCAGTTTTCCCAGCAGTTTTTGTCGAAGAGTGGGTTCTTATTCCAGAAGCTGGGGTCTTTGAGTTTATCAAATAATAGATTACTATAGTCATTGACTATTGTGTCTTGCATACTTAACCTATTCCACTGATCCACCACTCTATTTCTTAGCCAGTACCAAGCAGTTTTGATGATTGCTGCTTTTTAATACAATTTAAGATCTGGAATGGCTAGGCCACCTTCCCCTGCATTTCTTTTCATTAGTTCCCTTGATATTCTGGACCTTTTGTTCTTCCAAATGAATCTTGTTATTATTTTTTCTAACTCTATAAAATAAATTTTTGGCAGTTTGATTGGTATGGCACTGAATAAGTAAATTAACTTAGGTAGAATTGTCATTTTTATTACATTAGCTCAGCCTACTCATGAGCAACTGATGTTTTTCCAATTATTTAGACCTGACTTTATTTGTGTGAATCAAGTCACTCTTAAAATTGACAAATGCGGGGAGGGGAAGGAGAGTGCTAGCTGGGACTGAGGGAGGGTAAGGGGAAGAAGACGATTTTCACTGGTGCTTTGGCACAGATTTGTTTTTCAGAGTAGCTAGTGGCATCTCGGGTACTTTGGAAGGCGGAAGGAACTTGAGACGGAGGAGATGTAGGTCAGGTAAGTTTCAATATGAATGAAATCCACCCATTGCCAGGGGATAGATATCATGAGGCAGCAGGAGGGGATGGGGTGGGGGAGGGGGGTCAGACTCTAATGATGTGCCTGGATCTGATGGCAAGACAGGGGAGAACATGTAAAGTGGAGTTGGGGGTGGAGTGTTGGGAAAGATCTGATAACTTTATAATACTATGTGTGAGAATGTGATGATGGCTGCTCCATTTAGCACAGTGCTTGGTGCATAGTAAGTGGTTAACCAACGCTTTTTTTTTTGCATGTTTTCATGGGTAGGCTTAAAAAGGAGGGTTTGAAACTTACCACTGCCCTTCCATCTTTTCCCTTCTACGCCGTATGGCTCCTCCCTTTACCCTGCTTTCGTCCCTGGACAGGAAGGAACGTGATACATGCTTTATTGAGAGGCACCCTTGTATAGTGGAGAGAAGAGCCAGAAGAACTGGGGTCCAGTCCAGGTTTTACTATTTACTAATTGTGTGACTTTGGACAAATAGTTTAACATTGTTGACCCTTTCCTCATCCATAAAATGGGGATAATACCTTTCCCACCACCTACTTCACAGATTGTTGGAAAGTTCAGCAATGCAAATAGGAGTGATTTTTGCTGAAACTTTGGGAATCTTTTTGTGAACACTTGACTTCGTATATTTATTAAAAGTGAGGACTTCTGTTCATAGGGGGTTCAGTCCATAGATTAGTGAGTAGTAATAGATATTTCTCCCAAAACGGCATCCACAAAACATTTTTTAAAACACCTGGAAGAAAACCAAGAGAAGCACAAGAGGCACAGACAAATAGAAAAATTTTGTTATTGCCTCTAAAATTTGGTATATACATATCTTTAAAAAGCTAAACTGTATAAAAGTTCTTAGTTTATATCTATATCTATATATAAATATATTATAAGAATATAATCCTCTTTCATTGTATATTGAAATGTATGTTTGCTGATGATTAAAATTGCAATAAAAAAAGAAAAATTACAAAACTAAACAGAGGGTGTAAATTAAAACATTCCAGTTGTGAAGTCCTACTCATAATGAGGGAGGCAATTTAGTATAGTGGGAAGATGAATAATTACACAGTCAAGAAAGACCTAGAATTGAATTCTCCCTTGGCACTTAATAGATGAATCAACTTAAAAAGGTTATTTAGCTCATCTTCCTGAGTTCAAATCTGGCCTCAGACACTTACTAGCTGTGTGACCCTGGACAAGTCACTTAACTGTTTGCCTCAGTTTCTTCATCTGTCAAATGAGTTGGAGAAGGAAATGGCAAACCACTCCAGTCTCTGCCAAGAAAACCCCCAATGGGGTCACAGAGAGTTGGGAAAGGACTAAACAATAACAACAACAAAGCGCTTTCCTCATAATGTTGTAATGGGAATCAAATGAGATAATGTATGTAAAGAGTTTTTAAAACATAAATGTCAGTTGTTGTTGTTGTTATTATGTTAGAGGCAGCATAGGGTAGGGGATAGGGAGCTTGTCTCAGAATTAAGAAGACCTGGTTTCAAGTCTTGCCTCTGACACATACTGGTTGTGTGATCTTGGGAAAGTCTCATAAATTCTTCAGTGTTTAAGACAACTCAATAAATTGCAGATAAGGTTGTAAATTGTAGTTTAGGTGAGACCTGCATTGGTGGAGTTACTTTCCTCATCCAGGAGATCTCTGTTCCAATGAAATCACAATGGAATGTCTCATCCCAATCTGTTATTATGTTAAATAAAATTGATTTAAAGGCTTGTAAGAAACATTGTAGGAGCGAATATATTTAGTTTGATTAAAAGAAGTATCAAGGAGAGATTTTAAGCACAACCTGTTATACACAGGGAGTGCTATTATAAGGTATTCTTTATTTCTGCGAAGACAGATCAAATAAATTGCAGGAAGATAGATTCAGGTTAGAGCTCTGGGCAGATTTCTTGATGGTAAAGGTTGCTAGTCATTGGAAGTGATTACCGGACAAATTCCAGGTGTACGTCCTTAGGGGACATTAAAAATAGACTTGGGCCGGATGATTTCTATGGCCCATCCAAGGCTGTAATGCTAGGATGTCAGGTATAGACGCCCATCTGTCTTGGATAGTATCGCTAGGTACACTTCCATGTGGTGCCGTGGAAAATCCCTAATCCTCTCAGCGGCTCATTCTGGGTTTAGGATCGGCTTCTCCTTCGTCTCATTTTCTTTGCTTTGCTCATGTTCACTCTTTGACTGTTGATTCACTCACTTCTCCCTCCCTCCTGGTGCCTTGCTCCCTGTCCCTTTTCACAGTACCGGCTGTGTCTATAACAGACTCCTCCTTGTGATACATTAAGATAAAAGTCAATACTCTCTCTCCTTTCAAATGCTCTCTCAACCCTTCTTCAATGGAGTGTTTCTGACCACAGTACCAGGCTCCCCACAGAGCTGATGAGGACAAACAGGGAAAAAAATTCTCATTTATTTATTTATTTATTTTTAAAATTTTGCTTAAGGTGGGGATGTAGGGGGGTGGATCCTAGGGAAGGAGGAGGAAGAGGGAGAAGGGCTTACTTATTCACATTAGTCTATCTTCTCATCTCTCTACTTCGTACATATAGAATTCTATTCATATTCTTATGAAATACTTTATACCTTTCTTGGCACTTATCACATTGTATGTGTATATCATATGGACAGTTAGGTGGAATAGTTTCTAGAACTCTGGAAGGTCAGGAAGATCTGAGTTCAAATTCTACATCAGATACTATGTGACCCTGGACAAGTCTCTTAACCTCTCTGAGCCTCAGTTTTCTCATCTATAAAATGGGGATAATAGTAGTACCTACTTTTAAGGTTATTGGGAGGATCAATTAAGAATCCAGTTGGTTTTTTTAAAACTAGCACATTGCCTGGCACATAGTAGGTATGATGGAAGGAATGAAGTAAACAAACATTTATTAAGTGCTTACTATGTGCCAGGCACTGTGCTAAGTTCTGGGAAACAAATACAAGCAGAAAGCAGTCCCTGCCCTCAAGGAAATTACATTTTAAGGGAGGAAGACAGTTTAGGAAAGAAAGCTGAGAAGCTGGAGGAGGAAGAGGATGAGATAAAAATCAGCCTGAGGCTGATTTTGAAGTCCAGGAAATGGAGAATACGGTTGGAAGAACAATAAAGGCCTGATTCAGGCCCCTTCACAAAATGGAGCTTCCAGGAGAAAATCACTAGTGGGAGAAGGGTAGGGGTGCACATTGTCAAGGAATCCTCCAGGTGAGCAAACCCGAAGGGTGGTAGTATATTACAGGATGAGGAGGTCCCAGACATCCTCTATCACTGCCAGGCCTTAATGTCTTTTCTCTGTGGAATCCTCCCAAAGCTCCCCGCAAGGACAGTGTCTTAGCTGGGCTCCTTTTTTTCTCTGGAGCTTGCCTCTCAATTGCCAAGGTTAACCCTCCCAAGATGAGAACTGACTCTGACTTCTGCTGGCAGAGGTCTCACTATATGAAACTTCTTCCTAACTCAAGTGATCACATTTATGTATCTGTGTCTCTCCGTAGTCTGAATCTCTACTCCCTCATCTGTACCTTGAACTCCTCTTGACCTGACTCAACAACTCCTAGATAGGATGTCTTCTCAGAAATGTTTGATGAATGAATAAATGAATGGATTTCCAAATCCCATTGAGCAAGAATGTATTACTGTGTGACATCAGAGGTACGTTTTAGGTGAGTGTCCATTAGTTATCTCCACCTGCTCACTAGAAAGTCCACCGATTAGTTGATGTTAGTGCTCCAAAATCACAAAGCAGTCATTTTCCAGAGGCAGTTTTTAAAAATAGATTTTCTGCCCTTTTAGTCTCACTTTGAGATGTCATTAAAATCTTGACCATTGACATACAGATAGCTGTTGCTATCTGGGGGAACCACCAGATAGTGGTATTACTGATAATTTTCTAAATTGGGCTTCAAGAAGCCAATTGGTTATCCTCAAGAAAATGCTTTATTATTCTTATTATAGTACAATTCTTTTAAAGCAAGCTGCTGATTACCTCAACTGTTGATATACTTTGGGTATTCAGATGAGAGCAATTCCTGTGTGTGAGTAAAACATCTTGGAGGTACCTGTCATAACCTCAAAACAATGTGTCAAGAATATCTGAATGAATATAAATATCTCTAGAGGAACATTTCTCAGGTGGGGGCCATCAAATAAGGATGTGGTTTTAATTAGAGCTGGGTTGGAGACAAATGATTTAGCCACTAATGGCTTGGCTCACACATAAACTCTGCACAGATGCCTATAAATGTTTCTGGGAGTCCATAGGTCACACTTTCATCCAACCACATAAATAGTACCTCTGACTGGGAGCCATGCATGTAGCCTGTGGAAGGAGACCTTTGCTTTAGATTATAAAGAAGACTGTAGATTACATTGCTGAGGTTAAATGCAAGTCAGAAAGAAGTTTCTAAGCACTTAATAGAAGGTCTCTCCATAACTCCCTAAGGCCGATTCAAGTTTATTTGGTTAAATTAATCTAACCCTGACCAGATAGAAGGGATATAACCAACTCATGGCAAGCTGTCCACAGTCTTGGAAACTCTTTCTGCCTAGAAGAATAGGAGTATGTAGGGGTATATGTATGTGTGTGTATGTGAAAAGAAAGTTTCTACCAAAGGGGTTCTGATTTTATGATGGCAAAAGGAGGTTGACCGATCTACTCAGTACACTATGCCAGGGTGGTTGTTGTCCTTTGTGCTTGAAGACGACTGAAATGACATCACTACGTCGAGGTCAAGGTACAGTGTGTCTGATTGTGGCAGATCAGACCAATGTGAGCTTGGAACGCTCTACTATAGATTGGGCACAAATAGTTGGACATGCATAGTGGATATACTATGCAGATATACTATGACAAGTAGGATTTTTTCAAATCCCCATGCCAAGATTTGAACCCTAGCCCTCTGACTTCAAATCCAGCATGGCCATACCACATTCCTTCAATAATTTATGAGCACATATTACATGTAGGGCATGTTCAGTTTGTTTTCAGCATGTCACATCAAACTCCTCTGAGTTTATGATCTATATGTTCACTGAGTGTGTATTCTGAAGGTACTGGCATTTTGATAATGTGTATTACTCACACACAAGAAGTTGATAGAACAGCCTTTATTTTTGACTATGTCTGCATGATGCTGCTATCATCATCAACCAAACTCTCAGTCATCACCACCATCGATCAATCAGTCATTCAACTGGTCTTTATTAAGTGTTTACTATGAACAGCTAGGTGGTAAAGTGGATAGGATGCCAGACTGGGAGTTGGGAAGAACTGAATTCAAATCTGGTTTCAGACACTTACTAGCTGTGTGACCCAGGATAATTCTGTTTCCTCATCTGTAAAATGAGCAGGAAGAGGAAATGGCCAACCATTCCAATATTTTTGCCAAGAAAACCTCAGCTCGGGTCACAAAGAGTTTGAAATGACTGAACAACAAATATGTTTAGTGCTAAAGATACAAAGAAGGCAAACTAGCCCTGCATCCTGAAAGAACACAGTAGGGAGCTGCCAGGGTTTATTAAATAGGAAATGGGGTGACATGATCAGACATACACTTTAGGAAGATCAATTTGAGAGTTAAATAGGGCATAGACTAGGGTAGAGAGAGACCTGAAGCAGGGAGACCGACCAGTAGGCTATTATAACAGTCCAAGTGAGAGGTGATATCAGTCTACACTAGGGTGGAGGCAGTGTCAGAGTAGACAAAGGGTATACACAGGAGAGATTACAGGGGCAAATTCGACAGGGATTTGGCAACATATTGGATAAGGAAGGTGGTGAAAATGAGTATTCTAGAAGACACCTAGATTGTGAGCCTGGGTGACCGTGATGATTGTGGTGGCCTCAACAGTAATAGAGAAGTTCAGAAGAGGAGAGGTTTTTTGGGGAAAGATGGTTTTGGATGTATTGAGTTTAAGATGTCTAAGGAACATCCAGTTGGAGATGTCCAATAGGCAGTTGGAGATGCTAAACTTTTGCTATTGTTCAGTCGTTCCTGACCCTTCATGACCCCATTTGGGGTTTTCTTGGCAAAGAGTGGTTTGCCATTTCCTTCTTCAGCTCATTTTACAGATAAGGAAACTGAGGCAAACAGGGTGAAGTGACTTGCCCAGTCAGTAAGTGTCTAAAGTTAGATTTGAACACAGGAAGATGAGTCTTCCTGACTTCAGGTCTGGCACTCTATCTTCTTTGCCACCTAGCTGCTCAATGCTAAACTGGGGGGGGGGTCAGGAAAGAGATTGGGGTTGGATCAGTAGTTTTGAGAATCCTCAGGATAAGAGATGGCAATTGAATCTATGGGCACCAATGAGATCACCAAATGAAATAGTATAGATGGAGAAGAGAAGATAGATCAGGACAGAACCCTGTGGGACACCACTGATTGGTGGGAATGATCTGGATGTCACACAAAGGATACTGAGGAGGAGAAATCAGAAACTTAGGAAGAGAACTAGGAGAGAGCAATGTCACAGAAATCTAGAGAAGAGAATGTCAAGGAGGAATGTGATCAACAGTGTCAAAGTCTACAAGAATCTGCCTTGGTAAAAGAAGTTGTTTTTTTTTTATAGGGAGCATTTTATACTGAAGAAATTACAGGTCAGGATCAAAGGGGAAAACCACACACATTCATATAGCACTTTAAAGTTTACAAAGCAACAGTGATAAATAACTCAAGAAAATGTTTTCTTCCACCAGTCACAGATAGTAGGTTTAATTCCCATGAGCCTATGGTTCTCCCTTTATATTCCCATCAATTAAATGTAGGGTCTCAGATTGTTATCTGAAAAGATTTTGTATGCTGTAGTTGACAGTAGATTACTGATGGTTCCACGCCCATCCCTGACCCCCTGCCCCTAGGACCTCCAAACCCAACAATACACTTAGGTCCTATAGTAAGACTCCTCCCCAACCCTCCTCCCCCACATATCCCTTCTCTTCCTAGGTATCCAGAGCCCTTCCTTTCTTGTTCCCACTTTCCCTCTCTCTCTCCCTCCCTCCTCTCCCTTCCTTTTTTCCCTTTGTCTACATAGGGAATTATAGCCTTACTAGCAGGTGCTCTGCCCAAAGGAATATAAACTTTGATCGCTGAAACATTGCAAGATATCTTAAGATTTACAGGCTAGATTTCTTTTTTAAGGACCATACCTTGAATCCAAATCACTGTGACTCTCTTTGATTGGCCAACAATAGGTCTCAGTCTATGCCTCATTTGGTCATTGGGCTACGAGTGTAAATAGCAATTGTTTCTGTTTTGGCCATAAACCCTGTGGGTCTTCCCCTCCTAGATTGATTTCTTTTTGGACTAGATAAAAAAGGCCATTCTTTGCCTCATTTCTTACCTAACTATAATCACTGAATGAATGGGTTTTGCTTCAGACAAGGTGAGACCTGGGAAAGACCTTAGCTTAAAAAGGACAAGGTCACCACTGCATCCAGGGCCATCTCCAGTCATCCTGATCTATATCTTGCTACTGGACCACTCCAGATGGCCTTGGAGGAGAGAGTGAGGCTGGTGACTTTGCACAGCCCTGCCTCACTGAAATCCAATTCACTTGCAAGTCGTGGCATCACCTCCCTGATGTCATGGTCTCCTTCAAGAGTGAAGGACAAACAACAACAACAATAAGGTATCCACAGGACGAGATAAATTCATCCTTCACCACTGGTCCCTGATTACATACAATGTGAGCCATAAGTACAGAAGGGGTAGCTTTGCAGCAGGAATGATCTACTTTTAGTGATGTGGTCCCCAGAATTCTATCTGTAAAAGCCCAAAGTGAAAGAAGTTCTCTGAATCATCCCATCAAGTTATGGCTCTCAGACCAACAGATGGGCAGGCAGCACTCTGCTTGGCTCTCCTGAGAAGCAGAGAGTCCACGATGACATCTGTGGCTGTGGGGTGCTCCCCCTTGCTGTGTGCCCTCAGCTGATACAAGAGAGTAGGGGAGAGAAATGTATTTTTTTTTCTGACAAGAGTGTAGGGAATGATCAGACTCCTACCCATAGGAGAATCCTTGGAAACAATTCGAAGTCTCCCCCAAGTCTTCTCTTTTCCTGGCTAACTATCTCTAGCTCATTCAGCAAATCTTCACATGTCATAGTTTCAAGTCATCTCTCCAATCTGGGCTTCCTCCCCTGAATACTCTGGCTAGTCCATATCCTTCTTAAAATATAGTGTTTACAATTGAATCTAGTATCCCATATGTGGTCTGACCCCAGATGAAGCAGAGCAGCACTTGATCTAAGCAAAGTCTTTCAGTACCCTGGTATATGGTGCCTTGGAGCCAGGGGACTTTAACTCATTGAAAGTAGCTAGGTACCCTCTTACCATGTCTTCACCTGGGATAATAAGGCATGTAGGCATAACTCATTAGAGGGGAGAGAAGAAAGTCAGTAGTGCATGGAGAGCTGCCGTTGGAGCCAAGAAGACCTGGGTTCACATATGACTTCTGGCACATATTGGCTGTGTGACATTGAGGCAAGTCACTTAACGTCTCAGCATTCTGGACAACTGTCTAAGACTAAGTTTCAGATCAGGTGCTGACCTGCATGAAGGAAAGAGAACACTAAGCACCACTTGTGTCCTATATACTATGCTTTTATAAATGCCATGTCATTTAATCCTCACAACCACCCTGGGAAGAAGGTGCTATTATTATCCCTGTTTTACAGTTGAGGAAAGTGAGGCAAATAAGTGCTTAAATGATTTGACCAAGGTCACTTGGATAGTGTCTGAGGTCAGATTTGAACTCAGATTTTCTTGACTACAGGCCCAGTGCCACCTTACTTCCTGAGAGGTGGCTTAGAGGGCGTTTCTTCCCCTTCCCCTACAGATGAGTGAACTGAAGCAAACAGAGTTAAGTGACTTGTCCAGGGTCACACAACTAGTAAGTATCTGAGGCCAGATTTGAACTCAGGAAGAGGAGTCTTCCTGACTCCAGGTGCTTTATCCTCTGCACCACCTAGCTGTCTTTTGGCAAAGTCATAGGGTCATATACTTAGAGATCACCTAGACCAACTCCCTCATTTTACAAATAAGGAAACTGAGGCACAGAAAAGCTAAGTGATTTATCCACAGTCATATATAGGAAGTCACAGAGGTGGGATTTGAACTCAGGTCTCCTGAATTAAAATCCAGTGCTCTTTCTACTGTACCATAGACACAAATAGATTTTCTGAGCCTCAGTTTTCTCATCTGTAAAATGGAAATAATAATCTCTGTAGGGCCCATCCTGCAGGATTGTTGTGAGACTCACATGAGATTATGCCTGTCCATGGTCACATGAATGCATGTGGTGGAGGTCGAGATTAAATGAAGGCCTTTCTTCATTCCAAGGCCAGCTCTCTCATCACTACACTAGTGTTTCCTGAGTGCTAGATCATCACTTAGAAAGCATCCTATTTGGATCAGTTTCTTCCATTAGAAGACATTGTGACAGTCTAGATGACTATTTGTCTTTAATTGGCAATGTTGCTGTCATGGTCTTCTGGGGCCTGAGAAGATGAAACCACCTGCAATATGTGGAGAAGGAATTAGAATTGGACTTTTTAAACTTAGAAACTAAAATGCAAACCCATTTCTTTTTTTTAATAGCTACAATCTCTTTAATCCCTGAACTCATTAATCAAACAGAGGGAAAAAAATCACCAAGGGGATGGTTTTACCAAGTGAAAACCAAGCAGAAATCCAAGCTTCTCTAAGAAAAATGAGCTATACCCTGGGATACAATTAATTTAATTCTATTCAATTCAATCAACAATCCAGCAAATATTCTAGTGCCTACTGTGTGCAAAGGCATTGGTCTAGGCTCTGAGAAGGATAACTAAGATGGTTAAGAGAAGATCCCTGCCGTTAAAGAGCTTCCAATCCTGTTAGGGGAAACAAGAAACCAAGCAACGTATTACAAAGTGAGAGTATGAAAGTGCATGCAAGGTACAGAACTGGGAGACTTGGAAGGAGCCAATGGACTGGCTGGAATGATGGGGAAAAGCTACATAGTAGAGAGAGTTTCACTCAGTCAGTCAATAAACATTTATTATGTACCTACTATGTGCTAGGTACCATACACTAAGCACTTGGACTGGGCTTTGTATTGGAGAAAAGGCATTAGATTAGGAGACAGGAGAAATCTCTGAATTATGAGTCGAGAGATATAGATCCAAAGCAGCTCAGTGGTACAGTGGATAGAATAATGGTCCCCAAGTCAGGAACATCTTTATTCAAATCCCTCTTCAGATACTTACTAGCTTTGTGATCCTGGGCAGACACTTAACCTCTATCCATCTCAATTTCTCAACTGTTAAAAAATGGTGATAATAACAGCATGTACCTCCCTAGGTTGTTGTGAGAATCAAATGAGATAATATTTGTAAAGTGCTTAGCACAGTGCCTGGCACCTAGTAGGTTCTTAATCAATGCACATTCCCTTCCCTCCCCCTGCCCCCAAGTCACTTCCCTTCCTTGGGCCTCAGTTTCCTCATATGTATAATGAGGGAGATAGGACTAAATGACTGTTTAATTCTCTTCTAGCTTTAAAAAGTGTGTGAAGGGGAACATGGCAGCTGTGGGATGGCCTAGATCACCTTCTCAGACACTAATGACATGTCATTTGCATTCAATTTTGCCTTCCACAGATTGCCAATTATAGTTAAATTTGTCAGATCAGCAATATCCCCGGGATAGCTCAAGGTTAAACAAATTCTCTAATCCAAATATCACAGGGGAATACTAAGGCCTTACTTTTCTGGCAAGAACAATAACAATATAAAAGCATTTCTGTGGCATATAAGTGAATGACATATGTAAATTCCATTTGGTATAGACGGGAAACATGGGGTGAACACATTAAAGTGAAGATGGTTCAATACAGACTAAATTCAATTGTTTGCACTAATAACTGTTGAAACACCCACCATCAAAAGCTTTCCAGGGAGGGAATTAACCAGAAAGGCATTAACTCTTGAAGTGTGAACAATTTCAGACTTGAACATTACCTTAAAATATGGCGATTTTATGCAAATTATATGCAGCTTATATTCATTCATTCATTCACTCTCTCCTCACCTGGGCTTTTCGGAAAGCCTTGTTTCTGTACAGTGTTCTAACTTCCCATCCAAATGTAAGTTCCTTGAGGGCAGAGACTGATTTATTTTTTGGCTCTATCACCTAGTAAGTGTCCTACACATAGTAGGCACTTGTATGTTTGTTGAATTGAATAATTATGTTGCCTCACAAGGTTGTTGTGAGGATCAAATGAGATAGTGTAATTGAGGTGCTTTGCAAAACTTTAAAGGGCTATATAAATGTTGGCTATGGCTATTATTATAACTCAATTTCCCATCTCCAGGCTTTTGCATAGGCTATCCCCTCTGCCTTGAATATGCTTCCTCCACCTTCAAGCCTTCTTACATGGCTAGGTTGTATAGTGACTAAAACATTGGATTTAGAGTCAGGATTATCTGAGTTGTAATCCTGACTTAGACACTTATTAGCTATGTGATCCTGGGCAAGTCACTGGACCTTCTCAGTCTCAATTTCCCAATCAGTAAAGTGGGAGTAATAATAACATCTAAGTCACAAGCTTGTGAGAATCAACAAAACATTTTGCAAACCTCAAAACACAAATGTTATTTATTATTATTTATTTGAAAAGACAGGGTTGCATAGTGGGTAAAGGGCTAGCATCAAAATTAGAAAGAACTGAGTTCAAGGCTGGCATCTGCCCGATATTGGCTGAGTGGTCCTGGGGAAGTTACTTAATTTCTCAATGCCCTCCAGCAACCTTCTAAGACTCTCAAGTTACAAAATAGCTGCTCAAATGCATTGGAAGAAGTTTTTATACCGATGGACTCAGTATTCTAGATTTTTTTTAATTGTTTTTTTTAGGGTTTATGTGGGAGATACAAAAGAAATGTAAGACATAGTTCCTGTCCTAGTTGCATACTGGAAGACAAGACACATACATGTGAAACATTTAAGTAACGATACAGATGATGAATGGCCCAGGTGAGCAGTATAGATGAAAGTACTCTAAGATTAACAATCCGGAGTATTATGTTCATTCCTGGGCGACACGTTGTAGGAAACACATTGGCACTGATAAACTGTGAGACATCCAGATTAAATGAGTTAACATATGTAAAACACTCAGCAAATATTACAGCATTATATAAATGCTAGTTGCACTTATCATTTGTTGTTGTTATTCAGAGTAGGACAACCAGGATGGTAAAGAGATTGGAGATCTTGCTGGACAAAGATCTACTGAAGGAACTTGGTTTGTTTGAATTGGAGAAGAGTTGGTTTAAAGGAAGTAGATTAGCCATCTTCAAGTATTTGAAGGGTTGTCATGGAGAAAGGCCCCAGAAGACAGAGCTAAGAAGGACTGAGGGAAGTTTTAGAGAGGAAGATTTCAAGACGGTGTGGGAAACAACTTCTTACCAATCAGATCTGGGTAATAGTGGAATGAGATGACTTCAAAGCATTTTCTGTCCTAAGGATCATTGTTACTTCTGGAAGAGACATTAGATAGAGATGATGTAGTTAGAGAACCATTGAGTTAGAACTGGCAGGGACCCTAGGAATGATCTGTTATAAGTCCCTCATTTTATAGTTGAGGAAACCAAGGTCCTAAGAATGGACTTGTCCAAGGTCAGGTAGTAAGGGTAGTAAATAATAACAGTAATAATAATATGAGATTTTATAGTCTTTCAAAAGGGAACATCACTATAAGCCAGATTGGGCTAGAATGGTCTTGTGGTAGAATTTGGGTGTGAGCCAGACCTTGAAGACTGGGTTGGATCTGGAATGCATTTTGGTCCTTCAATTTCAAACACATGGACTTATCCCCTCTGGAAAATGTGAGTGGACATCACTAAGTTAATGCATTATAGCAGGAAGACACCAGATGGTTTCCTTATGAAATGCTGTCGAAACTGGGTACAATGTGTCCTGATGGTGTCCCTGGTTTGCTGTAAGCTCAGCTCCTTAGACAACCCCTGCTCTCTGAGGGACTAGGTGGAGGATTATTTTCAGGCCCTGAATGGGAGCCAGCAATCTACACCATCTTCTTTACTATGATAAAGGAAGGGGCAAGTTCTAAGGGAAGGACCATTGTAAGAAGCCATGAGATCATAGGATTTAGAACTGAAAGCATTGTTAGAGAGTACTTAGTGCTACCCTCTCGATGTACAAATGAAGAAACTGAGCACTAGATGAGTGAAGTGATTTGCTGGAGGCCACATAGATAGCAGGGCTGAGATTCATAGGATCATAAGTTTACCACCAGAAGGGATCTTAGAGGCCATCTAATCCAACCCCCTCACAACATATGGAGAAACTGAGGTCCAAGTTACAGGTAGGAATCATAAGAAATGGGATTTAAGCCAAGGTCTTTAGATTCTTTAGAGTCAATGCCTTTTCTCCTGGATTATCTGGAAGTCCTTTGAAGTCATCCCATACCAAAGCAGTTCTGGTACTTATGGCTAGTTATAGGCCCCAGGTGCCATAAGTTCCAATGATGGAAGATGAATCTTATATCCACCTAATAACTCTATGCTTTTGAAGGTCCACCTCCACAGTGCTTACTTAGCATAGGTGTTTAATAAATATTGCTTAGTTGTTGAGTTGTCTTGGCTGAAAAATGCATTGTCCTGAAGCCAACTTGATGATGAGCTTTTCAGATCTCAGGTAGGCTGGTCCTCCAACAGAAGAGAGTCCACTGCTGGTCCTGAACTTGGAGACTTTTCTCTGGGTAGAATCTTCCCTGGTGTGAAACCTCAGCAACAGCATCACCTTGGAGAACCCAGAGTCATCACCAGGGCACATTAAAGGAAGACTGATGTAGGTAGATCCTACAGAGTAATTGACATAATATACAGTGGAAAACACTCTAAAGCAATGGTAACGATACCACTTGGGTCCTTACAACAACCCTCTGAAACAAGTACTGTAAGTACAGGGCATCTCAAAAATCTTAGTGCAGCTGTAAGATACTAAAGCTTCAAATGGTATTAAGACTTCTGCGATACCCTATACCATTAATTCCTATTTTAGAGACAAGAAAACTGAAGCTCAGTGAGGTTTTATGATGTCCTAGGTAACATAGCTAGAAAATAGCAGAGCCAGAACTCAAACTTACATATCCTGATCAGTTAAGCAGAGTGATACAGCCATTTGTCACATGAATTCTGTTTAATCACGCAGCCAAGTCTCAATTAATATAAATAACGAATCCATGAATCTATGCTATTTGAAGTTATAATTATATGAAATATGGTGATTGGTTCCATCCAATGAAACTATTCAATGAAAATTCAATTGATGTGGCTACTTCACTGGATTAATTTTTTGTACTAATTGAGACCTCTTTGTACTTAGGAGGTCCTTAAGGCAGGGGATGAATAAGGCAGCTGGTGAAGAAACAGCTGAAAGAGAAGTAGGCGCTTGTAGCCAGGAACTAAAGAAACTCAGGAGAAGGGGTGCATATTGTTTTAGGAGGTAGGGAAAAACCTGATACTCAGGGTCAGGAGGAAAGGGTCTTCTTAACACAAGAGTAGGCCAGGAATCCTATAGATGTGTCCATTCCTGCTACAAGTGTTATAAGTCACAAAGGGAACCAAAATGGAACAATCTTGTAAAATATGAGCTACCATTAAATCTTATCACTATACGTCTTACTTTGGGGAAAGAGATGCATTAACCAGTGTGGATCGCTCAATTGGAAGAGAACCTTTCAAAGTTAAGAATAATGAGGTAGTCGAAAAGCCAAGGAGAACAAAAGGAGACAGAGTGGAGTGGAAAAAAGACTGTGGCTTCCTTCCCATACCAACATTTACTTATCTGCCACCAGGAGTTTGTTTTACACTTCTTTGAATTCCCCTTTAATACTCAACTTACCACTGTGTTTTGCCCCCATAGTAGATATTGATATTGATTGAATAAATAAAGGAACTAATTAATTAAGGGATATGTTCAATTTCTACTTCAGACATTTACTAGCTCTTCACAGTGCCTGGTACCTATATAAATGTTAGCTATCATTAGGAATAATAATAATATTACTATTATTATTATTAATTGTGACCCTTGGAGAATCAGTTGACCTTTCTGTGTTTCGGTTTGCTCATCTCAGTAATGAAGAGGTGAGAGTCGATGACCTGCAAGGTCCTTTTTAGCTCTAAGTCTGTGGTCTTTTGCAAAGCTATTTCAAGGAAGCAGGAAACTGCATCAATGTGGGAACATTTATAGGGATTTCCTTAGAGAAAATGAGATGCCTATGGAGAGGAACAAGGAAACCTACAGGTAACCCACAGAGACTCCATGTGACTGACAGGCCAGTTTCTTCTAGACTCATGTTGATTTTCTAGAGGCAATGAAGCCTCACAGAAAGGACTCTCAATCTGGATAACAAGGTAATAACAACAGCCAACACTTTTATAGCCCTTTAAGGTTTGCAAAGTGCTTTATAAATATTATCTTATTTTATCTTCACAACAACCCTATGAAGTAAGGGCTGTAATCACTTCCATTTCACAGATAAGGAAACTGAGGCAGACAGAAGTTAAGTGATTTGCCTAGGGTAACAAACCTAATAAGTGTCTAAGGCTGGATTTGAACTCAGGTCTTCAGGATTCCAAGACCTGAGCTCTATCTTGCAGCTCCCATAATAGAATCATAAATTTAGAGTTGAAAGAGACTTTAGAAATCATCTTGTCTAACCTCATTTTACTAATGGAGACACTGAGGCCTAGAAAGGTTACAGAGGTAGAAAGCAGCAGAGCCAGACTTGAACCAAGGTCCTCTGACTTCAAATCCAGTACTCTTTCAATTGATTAGCAAACTCAGCATCTGGATTCTGATTCTGGTCCTGTCATTTAAAGCAATATTACTTTATCTCTCTGGGTCTCAGTTCTATCATTTATAAAATGAAAAGGTTGGCTAAGATCTCTTTTGGCTCTGATAGTCCATGTTTCTCCTAAGATGTCTGCTTTGGGTTGTTTTTTTCCTCCAATAAAAGTGATGGATTTGTGATGAATAATCCACATTCCTCCCCAATCTCTGGCTAGTTGGCTGGTATCAGGGGTAAAGTCTCAAGCTTGGAATAGGCTTTCCCCCCATTAGAATGTGAGCCCCTTAAGGTCAGGACAGCAGGGTTTGCTTGTTTGTTTATTTGTTTAGTTTTGGGACTTTGTATCCCCAGGACTTAGCACAGTGCTTAGTACATAGCAATAAATGCTCCTTGATCAATTCACTAATTTCATGTGAAACTAACTAGTCTGCTTGGACATTGAATCTGTGTTGTTATTGTTTAGTTGTGTCTGACTCTTCATGACCCCATTTTGGGGTTTTCTTAGCAAGGATACTGGAATGGTTTGCCATTTCCTTCTCCAGCTCATTTTATAGTTGAGGAAACTGAGGCTAACAGGGTTAAGTGATTTGCCCAGAATTGCACAGCTAATATGTGTCTGAAGCTAGATTTGAACTCAGGAGGATGAGTCTTCCTGACTCTAGACTGGCACTTTATCCACTTCACTACCCAATGCCCATATTGAACCTGTAGCCCTGTTGGCCTTGGGATAAAGGAATTTTGGGAAAGTTTGAGAGTAATCACTCAACAACATTTATCAACCTCTTATTATGTGCCAGGAACTGTGCTAAGTGCTAGAGATACGGTACCTGCCCTCAAGAAGCGCCTATTCTATTAGCAGAGACAATATGCAAACAATTGGGTATATACAAGATTTGTACAATGTCAAGGTAATACTGGGGAGTTGGGGTTGGGTTAAAATCCTAAAGTATTCCTGTTTCTGTTCAAATGGGTATGTATTGATAGTATCAATAGATTTGTTTTTGTAAAAACAAACCTGAATTCCAGGGATATCCTGTTGGATCTCTTGAAGGCCTCTGGAGTCAAAAGCAACAAGGGCTCATTATACTATCAAATCAGCTGGGCTTACTGGCACCTGTCCAGTTCTATTACAGTTTGGTGCACTCCAAATAATAGAGATTTTTGACCTTAATTAGGTTATAAATATAACAGATGAGGGTAAATGGAATTCCCATTAACTCTCCATTTTATTGGGACTTTGTACAGGGTACATTTCTTGAGTACTTGACAAAATTCCTAATTTAAAAAATTTCTTTCTAAATTTTGGACTCAGATATTTGAAAGAGGTATGGAAGTTGTTCAAAATTCTGAGCCTGATTGATGTTAAATGTGTGGATTGTCATCTGAATATTTATTTTGATATTTCAGGGATCCATGATTTCATCCCTGTCAGTATTCCTTCCAGAACACCACCCCTCTGTGCCTTATTAGATGTCTTCACAAACTGCTATGACCAAAAATACTTCATTATCTGGTGGCCATCCCTATGGCACTAAGTTCCAATCAATGCAAAGGTCTCATGAGCTCTGGGGGAGAGCTAAAACCATCCCTTTCACCATTTCCTATGGCATAATAGTATTCTCTTATGTTCATCACATAACATAATTTATTCAGCTATTCCCCAATTGATGAGTATCCTCTTAATTTCTAGTTCTTTGCCATCATGAAATGAATTGCCATATTTTTGCATATATGAGTCCTTTTTCTCTTTCTCTGATTTCTTTGGGGTATAGACCCAATAGTGGCTTGTTAATTGAAAACTTAATTAAAAAAGAATAAGAAAAGGCTTAGCAGGAATTGTCAAGGATGCAGGGGTGGCTATTCATGTGACAATGTTAGCATGTCCTAGCCCTTCATGTATTCTTGCTTAGAATTCAGCAGCTTGTTGCACCGTCTGATACACAACACTTTCCCAGAGACAAATGACACAGAGGAACACAAATGCAGACCCACATCATTCTAAATTACCCAGCCATAATACCTTCCCACAGTGATGTCAGACCTGGTTTAACTGATTTCCCTCCTTTCAAAAAGATACTTCTCTTAACACCACAGTATCATGGGCTTGAGGATCTAGTCAGCAGTCAATAAACTATGTGCCAGGTGCTGTGTTAAACACTGGAGACACTACTAAAAAAGGTACTACTAAAAAAGACACTACTAAAAAAGATGCTAAAAATGATAGCCCCAGTCTGCTGGGAGCTTACCAAAAAATGGGGAAAGAAAAACACAACAGGCAGCTGAAAAGGGATGGGGAGAAGGGAAAAACAGAGGCCATGGCCCAGCCATCCAGTCATAGGTTCCAATCCAAGACCCAGCCTCTTGTTGCCCATAGGCAGCCTCAGAGTGAGAAAGCAGCTAGTGCCTTCTTTGGGGCTACTGTTAGCAGCTGCCGCTTTCCCACCCTCACATCAACTCCCCTTCCTCCTTAATTGTGGCAACACATCCAAGCTGCTCCAAATTTGACTAGGTTAGTCCTCATATGATAGACGTGCAATCCATTTCAAGGCTCTATTCAAAGATCTTCCTGCTTCAACAGGTCTTTCTAGGGTTTGTGTGCTCCTTCAGGAATGTAGGACAATATCCATGCCAATGATAATGATAATGATAACAACAATGATGATAACAATAAGGTCTTTTAGGGTTTGTTTGCTCTACTAGTATTGCCTTTAGGAACTCAGGACAATATCTGCACCAATAATGATGATGATGATGAAGATGATAACCAACTTAGTATGCAAAGCATTTTATATATGTTTTCTCATTTCATCCTCACAACAACTTTGTGAAGTAGGTACATATCACTGCTTTACAGATGAGACCGAGAGAGATGTTAAGTGATTTGCTCAGGGTTATGCAGCCTTTTAGTAAGTCAGGGTTCCAATGCAGGTAACCTTGACTCTAAGCCCAGCACTCTATTCATTGTTCCATTTGACTGCTATTTAGGATGAGAGATTAGAGTTAAACTCTTTGGGTCTCAGTTTCCTCACCTGTAAAATGAAGGGGTTGATCTAGCTGACCTCTGAAGTCCATTCCAGATCCAAGGCTATGATTTTTTTAATTTAGTAGAGGATTTTTGAGGATTAAAAAAAAAACTTGATTTAATATGAATCATTCATATAACTAAAGTGAATTCATTATCTGAGTACATTGAAAATTCATTGCTTTCATATAAAAATTACAATGCTGATTGATGCAGGTGAGGTCAGGATCTTTGTAATAGTGATGGGAATTCTTAAGTCATTTGTGTTTTCTTGAATTGGAAAAGTCTACTCTAAAATTAATCAGGAATCTTGATTCAGGATTGAGGATGGCAAATACACTTTTATCTTCTTTCCCTATTGCCATGTGCTATTGAAGAAAGGCCCGGAGAGGTTAAATATTGCAAGGGACAGGAATTCTTTATTTACAGAAATATGCCCTATGAAGTTAAACTAAATGAAGAAGTGCATCAAATCCACCCCCCAGCTTCTTGTTGAAGAAGGAGTCCAATGAAGGCACATCAATCTTCATACCCATGTAACAACTGTAGATGACTTGGTGGGAACTTGAGGGCAACTTAAGTTTCAGGCTGAGATCTAAAGCTTAAACTTGATGATTGAAAAAATTGCCACATCTTTTGGGCTGCAGCTAAAACAACTGGGGAAGTGGTAGAGGTTATGATCTCTAACATACCCTTCAGCTTAAAATATATTAAAACTAAGTACAATGTTGCTGAGGGGGAAGGGAAGTGTGAGGGCCCAAGGTTTACAATTTGTGCCCTCAAGTCAAGAGTTGAGCTTTTAAATCTCTTTATAGACCTTATTTTTCAGATCATTGGGCATTTCTGGCTTTGAAATGTTTTTTTTTTCCAGAAGCAATGCCATAATCATAGGTCAATACATATTTATTTATTAAAAATGTATACGTACCATTATTAAAATTTAATATTTAGATGATTTTTTTTCTGATAAGGCAATCAGGGTTAAGTGACTTGTTCAGGGTCACACAGCTAGTAAGTGTAAAGTATCCAGGGTGGGATTTGAACTCAGGTCCTCCTGACTCCAAGGCCAGAGCTCTAGCCACTGCTCACCACCTAGCTGTCCCCTAGATGACTTTTTCAAAATCACTCTAGGCCAGCCAATGCAGAAACCATCAATATAAACTAAACTTCACTCTATGATTGAAATTGTTAAAAAAAAGTTGAGAATTCAACACTTCTATAGTTTGTTCAAACACTCCAAATGTTTGAAGAAATGAGAGCATGTCCTGTAGTCTTAGCCTGCCCTTTTGTATTTCATGCAGAGCAGTCTTGAGATTGTGAAACTTCTCATTTCTAAGTGGTGATGACAAAAGAGGAAAATTGCTACTGTAGGTGTCTTTCAGCCCAAAGCCCAACTGGAAACCACAGAAAATTGAATGTCAGGAATGGGTGGTAGAAAGGGATGACCTAGAGGGTTCAGTAAAACTCCAGTTGCCTGCTGGGCTTTGGGCTCTAGTCTCCTTTGAAAGATTGGATATCATTTTCACAAACACTGAAAAGAGAAGGAAGCTGGAATTGTGAGTCCCCAGGGAGGCAATGATGTCAGCCAGTCTTTACAGATAGAATACATATTAATGTTGCTTTGGGGGCACCAGTCTATTTCATCACTGTTACAACTTTGATGGTGGTGTTGGGTACAATTGAGTGCTACTTTTTCTATCTTCCCTTCATTTAAGACTGAGTATTTTTGGTTGATTCCTACTTGGTTAAAAGCAGTGGAAAAGGACTGAATTTGTAGTCAGAGAACCTAGGTTCCAACTCCAATACTGTCCTCCATGTGACCTTGGGAAAATCGCCGAATCTCAGTTTCTTCATCTACAACTTGAAAGGATTTTGAACTTGAAACTTTGACATATGTAAATTAATTAATGTAAATTAAACCAATCATGAAATTTAAATCTCACATATAGTTTTTTGCAAAAATGACAAAAGATGACAATTGGTAAATTTTGGAAAGGCTGTAGGAAGACAGGCACATTTATGCACTGAAGTTGGAGCTGTGAATTGGACCATCACTTCCAGAAAACAATTTAGAATTATGCCCACAGAGTCACTAAACTTTTTGACCATTTGACCCAGTGATACCATTGCTGTGCATATATCCCAAGGAGTTCAAAGACAAAGAGGGAGGTCCCAAAATATACAAAAAATAATTTGCAACTGCACTTTTGTGGTAGCAAAGAACTAGAAATAACGTAGGTAACCATCAAATCAGGAATGGCTGAAGAAATTGTGATATAGGAACATAATGGAATATTATTCTATTGTTGGGGCAGCTTGGTGGCACAGTGGATAGAATGCCAGAGCTGGAATCAGAAAGACCTGAGTTCAAACCTTAATTCCTTCTTTTTTCCTTTTTCCTTCCTTAGATACTTGCTAGCTGTGTGACTCTGGGCAAATCACTTAACCTTGTTTGCCTCAGTTTCCTTATCTGTAAAATGAACTGGAGGAGGAAATGGCGAACCACTCCAGTATCTTTGCCAAGAAAACCCCAAATGGGGTCATAAGGAGTCAGAGATGATTGAAAATGACAGAATAAAATGATAAGCATTAAGAATCTAGAGCAATTTGGACAGTCTTGTATGAGTAGATGCAGAGCAAAAGAAGCAGAACAAGGAGAACAATGTACATGATGACCACATAATTCCATTATTTTTTCCTTTCCAAGGGAAAAAAAAAACATTGAAAGACTTCAGAACTCTGTTCAATGCAGTACTCAATCATGACCTCCAAAGATTGTTGTTGAAGCATGCCTCCTGCCTCTTGACAGAGAAATGGTAGACTAGTGATGCAGAATGAGGCATTCATTTCAGACGTGGTCAATGGATTCATTTGTTTTGCTTGACTATTTCTTTGTTACAACACATTGAAGTATTTGGAATAGAGGCTGAGAGTCAGTAGGAAATAACAATAATATGAAGAAAAAGAAAAAACATCAGTTTTTTTTTTGGATGGGGAATGGACAATATTCTTAGTTCTAATTCTAGAGGCACTGGGGAGGGGAAAGGAAGAGGAGGAACACCTTCATCAGCTTTTCTGATGTTCCTTATGGCTCTATCTCAAGTGAACTGGTATATATTTCTACTGTACTAAAACGCACTTGAGATTTCATTGTCTATATCCATTCAATTATCAAGTCCTAGTATTCTTTCCTTTGAACTATTTAGTGTATGTTTCCCTTCCTTTGCAACTTTTACCTAGAGCACAGGGGATAGAGAACTGGCTCTAGAATCAGGAAGACCTGAATTCCATCCAATCCAGTCTCAGGCATTGACTATATGACCCTGGGCAAGTCACTCGATCTCTGTCTGCCACAATTTTCTCAACTGTAAAATGGACATAATAATAGGACCTACCTCCTAGAGTTTTTGTGAAGACTAAATGAGATGATATTTGTAAAGTGTATAGCATAGTGTCTAGCACACAGTAGGCACTTAATAAATGTTTGTTCACTCTCTCCCTCCCTTCCTTCTGTTTTGCCTTCCTTCTTTTTTCCTTCTTTCCCTCTTTTACTCTCTCCTTCCTTCTTTCCTTTCTTTCTTTCTTTCCTTTCTTTTCCTTCCTTCTTTCTCTCTCTTTTTCTTTATTTCCTCCCTTCCTTCCTTCTTGTATTACTACAACAGTTTTTAACTTTGCCTTTCCTTTCTCTTGTCCAATCCATCCTGTCAACCACAACCAAATTAAACTCTCTACAACACCACTTTGATTCTGTTACTTCTGGGCTCAAAAATGAACAACAGTTGTGCATTGCTGATAAACTGATCCCTCTAATTTGTCAAAGTCCTGTATAATTGAGTACCTCCCTATCTCTCCTCTCTTTCCCCAAAAGGATTCTCTGCTTTCCTGCTCCTCCTCTTCTTCTTTTTTTAAATTTTTTTCCTGCTCTTCTTCTTTAGCATGCCATGTCTAGTCCTAATCCACAGTCTAGAAGTCTACCATATCTCAAAACTGGAAGGTGCCTCAGAGGCCAACAGCGTAATCAGTATCTAAACAGGAATCCTTTGAACATTACCAACAAATCTACCCCTTGCTTGAATACTTCTTTAGAGGAGGAAGGTCCTCTAGGATCAAACATGAACCTTCTGTTTAGCTTGTAAAGTCCTATATAAACCTATTTTTCTAGTCTCTTTGTATATCACTCTATTTTCCACCCTTTCTGAGCTATCCAAACTGGCCTCTTCTCTGTTTTTCACACATGATATCCTGTGTCCCAACTTTTTGTCCTTTCACTGGTCATTCCCCCATGCCAGGAATGCACTCTCTCTTCTCTACCTCATGGAATCCTTCTCTTCCTTCAAGAGGCACCTCTTACACCACCCTCTTTATGATCCCTCCTTCCTGATCCTGTTCCCCTCCCCAGTGCTAGCCCTCTTCCTCCAAATTGCCTTGTATTTAATTATTTTATACTTACTTGTATATTTATTTATTGTATTTATTCACTTTCTTTTTATTCCATCTCCAGTGCCTAGAACAGTGTGTAGCACATAGATGCTTAATAAATACTTATTGATTGCCATACATCATTTAAAGTGTAGCTCAAATCCCATTGCTTCCATAAGTGTCCCCTAACTACTCCAGTTCAAGATGATTTCTCTTTAATGAAATGGTAGACACTTTAAGAGCAGACATCCTATTCCATACTTCATGACCATTCTGTGTCCCCTATGTCCTAAAATGGTGTTCAATACATATTGGATTATCAATAAATATTAATGAAGTAGAATAGGGCAGAATGTTTTGGATGAAACCAATTTAAAAGGGACTACTCACTTCCCATCCTCATCCTATAACTCCAGCATGGGTTATTCTATTTTTATGCTATAAATTATTTGTTTTTTATTGGGCAAATATGTATTTGGCCAATAGGGGTATGGATGTGTCCATGCAAGTATGTAGAAGGGGCCTTGAAAATCTTGCATCTAATCCTGAGGGAAGGACTTGACCCATTTAGACCCATTTAGATAGATAACCCTGTTTTGCCATTACTAAGTGGGTGGAAGGGTGCATTCGAGTGTCTGTATGGATCATTAATAAAGAGTCTTTAGAGGGATGCCTGTTTGTTCTTCTCAGGCCTAGTTTCTCAGAATTTAGCAGGGATATTTACCAAACATTTCCTGAGAGATTTATGCTGTAGAAATATCATTAAGAGGAAAGAGGGAAGAGGGTGTAAATTGAGGAGGAAATACAGACTGTAATACTGTCAATGAGAGGTATTTGCTTTAGAAGTAGCTTAATTGCTCAAGGTACTTTGAAGTGATGATGTAGGCGAAGTGCCTGGAAAATTGGACCTGTAAGTAATCAGATGTCATCAGATGAGTGAAGTCTATAAGTAATCAGATGGCATGTAAGAATTTTGGAGAAATGTTAGAAAGCATGACTCATGGACTGCAGTTCAGCCCCAGAATCATGAATCTACCAGCTGTTAATGCTTCATTACCAGATGCCTCATTGTTTTGACACTGGGTGGATGCTGAATATTTGGTAGGCTGGCGAATCCTTGTGCAGGAAGACAGATTAGGGGGATGCTTCCCTTCAGGCTTATTTTAAACCATTACAAACCAGAGTCAAAATGAAAACCAGAATTCATTATCAAATGTAAATTTATATACCAAAGTTTCATTGCTCCTGATAGTTAATAAGAAAACAATTTTGATGTCTAAGAAGCTTGTTTTGTTAACATAATTATGAATTTTATTACAAATAATACATATTAGAGAGCCAACATGGATAGAGAGCCAGCATGCCAGTCAAAAAGATTTGGATTCAAGTCTCCCACCTCTGACACATACTGCCCCACTTAAACTCTTAATACTTTCCTCCCTGCTCCTTCCGTCCTTTCCTGCCCCACCCTGACTATAAATTCAAAGAGCAGATACTGATCTTAGGGTAGAGGAAATTTCTTCAGGTGCACCAGTGAAATCTAGTCAAGATAAATTAGTAACACTAAATGCTAATTAAATAATCTATTAAAAGAATAAGATTTAGGGCTAGAAGGGACCTGAGAAATCATCAAACATAAGAATTCTTAACCTTTTCTGTGGCATGTACCTTTTTGGTAGCCTGGTGAAGCCTAGGGATCACGTCTCAGAAACATATTTTTAAATAATTGAATGTCAGTTAAATGTCACTTAGTGAAAATGAAGATTTTTCCCCCCAGTCAAGCTCATGGAAAGGCTCTGAAATCTATCCACAGAACCAATAGGGGTCTATGGACCTGAGATTAAGAATCCTTGTTCTTGTCCAACCTCCCCATTTTACAGATAAGAGAGCTGAGTTCAAATGACTTCCCAAGGTCACAGATCAAATAAATAACAGAGCTGAGATTCTAGCCCAGGTCACTGAATGGCAAATCCAGTACTTTTTCTCCTATGTGAGGATGCCAAGGTTTATGGGAAGAAATGCTGTGTAAGCTTGAAGTGCTATAAATGTGAATTATTTGAGTTGTTACCAGGAATGAAATCATGAGAAAAATAAAAAAACAGAGCATGGCCTCATAAAAGAGGGTTCATAGTTTTGATGTTAGAAGTTACCTTAGAGGTCAGTTAGTCCAAGCCCCTCATTTATAAGTGAGGAAACTGAGTCCCAGAGAGGTGATCTGACTTCCTTTCAGTCACTTAGGAAATAAATGGCAATAGGTTTTTTAAATTTAATTTTTTCTTTCTTTTCTTTTCTTTTTCTTTCTTTCTCTTTCTCTCTCTTTCTTTCTTCCTTCCTTTCTTCCTATCTTCTTTCCTTCCTTCCTTCCTTTCCATCTTTCCCAAAGGAGCTACACCAACATGGCCACCAAACAAATTATTAGTTCTATGGCTCAAATTTTGTAAGATGGTCTATTAGAAAGATCACTGAACTTGAGGTCATAAAACCTGGGTCAAATGCTAGTAGTGCCATTTTCTAGCCTTATGTCTTTGGGTAATCCGGCTTTTCTGAGTCTCACATTCCTCATCTGAAAAATAGCCCCTCACAAGGGGCTATTGGGAGTATCCAAAGGGCCTATGCAAAGAAAGCTCTTTGTAAGTAAAAAAGGACTATGCAAATGTAAGTTGTTATTATTACTCTTTGGGACACCCAGTTGGAGAAATATGGAGGTGAATAGTCCCTGTAGTTGCTTTAAACTCTCCAGGCTTGTGATTTTCATGAAATTAATATATTTCCTAATATAATTTTCTCATCCCCACCCAAACACACTACCTTGCCAACAAAATTTGGGTGCTTTTTTTGTGTGTTTACTTTCATTCTATTGCCAAACACTTGGCAGTCCAGGGTATAGGAGAGTTGTCTGGTTTTGTTGGACAGAATTAAATACATAAACAGAAGGCTTTGACTACTTCAAGTAGGGAGTGTCAGCCAGGAAAAAAAAATCAAAGCATATGTTTACATCAGTGTTCAGAACAAACAGTACTGGCAGCTAGAAACTTACTTGGAATTAATTTTCATTCTGAAAGCAATTTATTAGAACTCCATCACCCAAGTCAGGGCATTATTCTCAGACAATACTGTCTTTTTTGATTCTATTTTTTCTCGCAATAAGGAGGTCCATTTTCCTTGGGTGCACACATAAATAAGAACACTGCCATTTCTTAGTCTTCAAATGAAGATTTCAGAGTTATAAAACTGAGTCACAGACAATTGCTTCTCCCTGAACCATTAAAAACAAGTTGCTAGTGAAAAACGGTAGGGTTGCTTCTGGGTCATTTAGGCCAGTTCCAAAGATGGATCATTTGTTTTAATTTGTTAATAATAATAATTTGTTTTGATTCATGAGAATCAAAGACAGAACAATATGAGTTTGATAGGAGATAGCAGTGGTAGAGAGCAGAGCAGACATTTTCAAAAATATTTAAACATTTTTAGATTAGTGCTCAGCTCAATATTTGTCAACTTGATACTTTGCTTAAGGAAAATAAAACATTCTGGTCAGACTAGGCCTTCCTCCTGAGGGAAGATGGAAGCGATTTAAAGAACCAATGACTGCAAAATACAATGAGCACCAAAGGAATTTTACCAACCCCTGTATTCATCCTTAACTCAGCTTGCTCAGATTGGTACATCCCAAAGTGTTTAGGGTCTGCATGCCTTAAAGTGGTGCCCTTTGGTCTCCTGAGTATAAAGCAGCTTAATACTTTAATACTTAATACTTAGTCCTGATAGCGCTGAACAGCTCCTAGATGAACCTCAGGTGAGTTACTTCAGGAAGTGACTGAGGCAGGTCTTCTGACTCCAAATGCAGCTCTCTAGCCACCATACCATGCTATATATATCCCAGCTGTTTGGATCTCAGGTTCCTTAACCATAAAATGAGAGCGACGGGGACAAAGTGACCTCTAAACTATAATCGATGAGCCTATGATCCTAATAATAGCACGCTGCTATGTATACATTGTAGTATTCTACTTCTTTGAAATTCAGTGATCCAAGTATGCCTTATTGACTTGCAGCTTTCTGTTAAGCAGAATGTTTGATTAACCAGAATACTGTATTCCCTGATGATTCTGAACAACTGAAAGTCCACTCATTGTGTTATTGTTATGATTTATGACTTTAGCTGCTGTTACTCACATCCAGCCTCCAAGCTGGAAGGCCTAAAAATTCAACTATTTTACCAGAACCTTTTTTTCAGTCATCTTGGTTTATGGCCCAGGACCACTTCGAAGTAACAACTCATAATCTCTCTGAGACACACCCAGGCAGACAGGAGTCATCTTGGCCATGCTGATGCACAATTCCTTATTCCAGCTCATTCTGATGGGGTAATGGTGTCAGCTTGTTTGACTCTAAGAACCTTTCATCACGTTAAGTTCTGCCTTTAACACCTTGATATTTCAGAAAATGAGGTGTGACATTTATCAGAACCAATGTATCTTACTTCCTCCACCCTGCACTCACCAAGTAGAGTGTTTGATTTGAGTGTTTAGGATTCTTTGAGAAGCAACATGATGTAGTAGAAAAAGGGTTGAGCTTGGAGTAGGAAAGGCCTGGGTTCAAGTCCTTCCACTAATACATACTATCTATGTGAACATGGGTAAATTTAAATGGCTTTAACTTCTCAGTTCCCCCACACAACTTTCTAAGACACTAAGGAGGAGAAGATTAACAATTGGGGGAGTGGAGGGATGGGAAAGCAGGAAAGGCCTCACATTGGAGGTAGAAATCAGCTGAACTGAGCCTTTAAGGAAGTTAAGGATTCTGTGTGGCTGAGGCAAGGAGAGAGACAATTCCAGACATGAGGGATGGCCGATGGAAAGAAACAGAGGTGAGAAAGAGAGGAGTATATATTTGTTCCTAGTGGCAATATGGAACTAACTGTTGAAATTTTTTTGAGGAGTGGGGATGACATGACTATATCTATGTTTTTGGAATTTGGTAGCTGTTTATAGGATGAATTAGATGAAGGAGAGTGCTAGAGGCAAAGAGAATAATTAGGAGGGTTTTTCCAATAGTCCAGGTGAGAGGTAATGAGGGCCTGAACTACGATAGCAGCCTTGTGAGTGCAAAGAAGGGGATGGATGTGAGATATTTTGAAGATTGAATTAACAAGTCCTGGCAATTATTCAATGTGGGAGGGGAAGTATTGAGAATGACTATAAGGTTATGACTCTGGATGGTTGGAAGGATGGTAGTATCTTCAACAAAAATAGTGAAATTAGGAATAGTGATGAGTTTTGGAAGAAAGAAAAAATTGGGGAGGGGGACATATTTTGTTTTAAATGCCTATAGGACACCCAGTTTAAAATGTCCAATAGATAGTGATGCAGAATTGGGAATCAGAAGAGAGGAGATAAGAGCTAGACATGTAGATTTGGGAGTCATCTGAATAGAAGTGATTTTTGAATCTATGGAAGCTGATGAGATCACCAAAATAGAGAATGTTTAGAGGGCCCATGACAAAACTTGGGGTGCATCCATGCATAAGGGTAATATGGATTATGAACTAGCAAAAGAGACAGAGGACTGATCAGACAGGTAAGGGTGAAACCAGGTTGGAGCAGTGTCACAAAAACTGAAGGAGGAGAGAATATCTAGGAAGAAGGAATGATTGATAGCGTCGAACTGCAGAAAGGATGAAGGATGCAAGGATGAAGAGTGAAAAGAATTCAATTAGTTTGGTCATTAAGATATTATTGGTAACATTGGAGAGGGCAGTTTCAATCAAGTGACAGGATCAGAAATTAGATTGCCAGGGGCTGGTAAGTGAGTGAGAGGAGAAAAAATGGAGGAAATTAATTTGATGACATTTTCTGAGAGCTTGGCTGTGAAAGGGACAAAAGATGTAAGGCAAAAAAGATGGCCTGGTCAAGTGAAAGTTTAAAAAAAACAATTAAAAATTTTTATTTTCAGTTCCAAATTTTTTCCCTCTCTCTACCCTCTCCCCCCTCCACCTATTGAGAAAGCAGGAAATACAATATCCATTATACATATGAAGTCATGCAAAACATATTTCTGCATTAGCCATGTTGTGAAAAAAAAGAAGAAAAATGAAAATAGTTTTAAAAAATATGCTTCAATCTGCACTTAGAGTTCATCAATTCTCTCTCTGGATGTGGATAGCATTTTTTATCATGAATTCTCTGGAACTGTCATAGATCATTGTATTGATAAGAATATCTAAGTTTTTTTTATAGATGATAATCATTACAACATTGCTGTTACTATGTACTATATTCTTCTGGTTCTGGTCACTTCACTCAGCATCAGTTCATACAAGTCTTCTCAGGTTTCTCTGAACCCATCCCTCTTGTCATTTCTTACAGCACAATAATATTTTATCACAATCATATACCGCAACTTGTTCAGCCATTTCACAGTTGTTGAGTATCCCCTCAGTTTCCAATTTTTCACCACTGCAAAAAGAACTACTATGAATATTTTGGTATATATGTCTTTTTCTTTTTTCTTGATCTCTTTGGGGTACAGATCTAGAAATGGTATCACTGGGTCAAAGGGCATGCACAATTTTATAGCCCTTTGGGCATAGTTCCAAATTGCTCTCCAAAATGGTTGGACTAGTTCATAACCCCACTAACAGTGCATTAATATATTTATTTTTCCACATCCCCTTCAGCATTTGTTATTTTTTGTTTCTGTCATATTAGCCAATCAGGTAGGTGTCACATGGTACCTCAGAGCTGTTTTGCTTTGCATTTCTCTAATTATTGGTTACTTAAAGCATTTTTATATGACTATTCATAGCTTTGATTTCTTCTGAAAACTGTCCATATCATTTGATCATTTACCAATTGGGCAATGAATTTATGAATTTGGTTCAGTTTCCTATATATTTGAGAAATAAGAACTTTATTAGAGAAATTTACTGTAAAAAATCCCCTCCCCCCACAAGTTTCCTGTTTTCTTCTAATTTCGGTTACATTGGTTTTGTTTGTGCAAAGCCTTTTAAATGTAATGTAAACAAAACTATCCATTTTATCTCCCGTGATCCTTTCTATCTCTTGTTTGGTTAAAAACTCTTCTTTCCTTATCCATAGATCTGAGAAATAATTTTTTCCATATTCCCAAGAAATAATTTTTTCCATATTCCCCTAATTTGTTATATTACCCTTTATGTCTAAATCACATACCCATTTTAGCTTATCTTAGTATACATTGTGAGATCTTGATCTATGCCTAATTTCTACCAGACTGCTTTCTAGTTTTTCTAGCAGTTTTTGTCAAATGATGAGTTCTTACCCATCTTGGATCTTTGGGTTTATCAAACACTAGGTTATTGTGGTCATTTAGTTCTGTGTACCTAATCTAGTCCATTGATCAACCACTCTATTTCTAAGCTAGTACCAGATTGTTTTGATGATTACCACTTTGTAATACAGTTTGAGTTCTGGTACTTCTAGGCCACTTTCCTTAAATGAAAGTTTTTTTTAATGATGGAAATACCTGGATATGTTTGTGTGGAAGTGAATCTCCCAGGCATAAAAGGATATTGAAGATTAGAGTTTTCTCAGGAGCCTGGAGTACAATGGGATTGAGGTTACAAGTGCAAGGGTTGACCATGGCAGTAAAAAAAAAAAAGTGTGTGCAGAGGGAGTTGGGGGTTATTTTACTTAGAGAAGAGATATGAAAGAAAATTCCTGAAATTTAACTGTTTTGGGAGGAGAGGTTAGAATAGCATAAATGCCTGACTAATTGCACAGTCTTGTCTAGAGACAGTACAGGGACTGTATTACCAGGCAATAGTAAGAGCTAGCATTTTACATAACACTTTAAGGTTTGCAAAGTGCTTTACAAACATTATCACATTTTATCCTCATAACAGACCTAGGAGGGAGGTGCTACTCTCATCCTTATTTTATAGATGAGGAAATTGAGACAGACAGAGGTTAGGTGATTTACCCAGGGTCATACAGCTAATAAATGTCTGAGGCAGGATTTGAACTCGGGTATTCCTGACTCTAGGTCTGCTCTATCCATTGTGTCACCTAGATGCCTCTGAAAGGCATGTATGGAAGTGCCATACAGACCTAGGAAATTTCTGTGAGTTCTCTATCGCAAGTTTTTTATAGGGGAAATATTTCCCAGAAGCACAGAATATGAGAGTTAGAACGGATCTCAGCAATCATTTAGTTCAACCCAAAGATGAAAGGAGTCCTCACCATAACATACCCAACAAATACTTCTCTAGCCTCTGCTTGAAGATCTCTGAGGTGAAGCCCATAACCTCTTGAAGCAGACCATTCTATTTTTATATAACTTAAATTATTTAGGAAGTTTCTCCTGATGTCAAAAGTAGATTGCTTTCTTTCTAACTTCTACCCATATCTTCCTCATGACCTTCATGAAGAAGTCCTTCAAATATTTGATCATAGTTCGCATGTGGCCCCAAGTCTTCTCTTGTCCAGACTAAACATACCGAGCTTCTTCTGTGGATCCTTCTTTGTCATGGACTTGAGACCATTGACTATACTGGTCATCCTCTTCTGAACAATCTCCAGTTTATCAATATTTTTCTTAAACTGTACCACCTGGAACAGAACATGATACTCTGACTGAGGTCTGATGATGATGAACTACCATGGATCTCTTCCCTTCCTATTCCAGGAAGCCCTTCTTCATGCTGCCCAAGATGACATTAGCTTGGTTTTTTTGGCTATTACATCACACTACAGAAAGACTCATCTTCCAGAGTTAAAATCTGGCCTCAGATACTTATTAGCTGTGTGACCTTGGATAAGTCACTTAACCCGGTTTGCCTCAATTTCCTCATCTGTAAAATGAACTGGAGAAGGAAATGGCAGTCCACTCCAGTGTCCTTGCCAAGAAAACCCCAAATGGGACCACAAAGAGTTGGACATGACCGAAAGACTACTGAACAATTATAAGAAAACATCACACTTATGATTCACGTTGAACTTGTATTCACTATCTTCAGCCACCCAACCTTAATTAAAAAAAAAAAAACAAGTGTTGTTTAGACATACTTCTCTCACCTTTTACTTGTGAAGCTGATTATTTATACCTAGGTGCAAGACTTCACATTTGTCCCTATTGAATTTCCTCTTATTAAATTCAGCCCCATGTTCCTATCAAGATATTTTTTTGATCTTGACTGTCATCCAGTGTATTGGCCATCCCTCCTAATTTTATGTCACTTGAAAATTTGATGAGCATACCGTTGATGCCTTTATCCTAGTCTTTGATAAAAATGTTAAACAGCATAGGGTCAGGCATAGATCCCTGGGCACTCCACTGGAGACTTCCTGACACACTGTCATCGAACTATTAATAACTTTTCTTTAAATCTGGCCATCCAGACAGCTCTGAATCCACCTGATGATTTTATTATCATCCAATTCACATCCCTCTGTCTTCTCCCCAAGAATACTATGAAATACATTATCAAAAGCTTATCTAAAATCTATATAAACTATATCCACAGTTTTTTCCTCATCTACTAGTTTAACCTTATTTCCTTTTTTGATAATCTGGCATGACCTATTCTTTTTTTTTTTTTAGTTTTTTTTAATTTATTTTTTAGGCAATTAGGGTTAAGTGACTTGTCCAGGGCCACACAGCTAGTAAGTGTCAAGTGTTTGGTCTGAGGCTGGATTTGAACTCAGGTCCTCTTGACTTCAGGGCTGGTGTGCTACCCACTGTGCCACCTAGCTGCCCCTGGCATGAACTATTCTGGATGAAGTCATGCTGGCTTTTGGTGATCACAGCTTCCCTTTTGGGGATAATAATAGCTCTACCTCACATGATGGTTGTGAGGCTCAAATGAGATAATTTATGTAGAACACTTTATAAATCTTAAAATACTACATAAGTGCTAGTTACTATTTTTAGATGTTCACCATCTCTTTAATGATTCATTTATAGATTTTCCTCAGGAATTGAAGGCAAATGCACTGGTCTATAGTTTGCAGACTCTATTCTCTTCACCCCTATACCTTATTTTTTTAAAAATTGGGACATTTGACCTCCAATATTGTGGTTTCTATACTGTTTTCCATGACCTTTCAAATATAAGTGACAAGTGAATCAGCAATTACATCTTCCAGTTTTTTCAGGACCCAAGGAAGCAGTTCATCTGGGCCAGCTCTCTTACTCTCTCCTTACTTTTCTTGGACAATTGCTTTCTATCAGGCTTTTTCGGTTTCTGATTTCCAATGTAAAGGTCATTCTCCTCGGCAGAGAAAACAGAAATAAAATAAGAGCTGAGCTACTCTGTGTTTCCTCTGTTGTTCCTCATTGTTGCCTCATTGACCTTAAGCAATGGTCCAAGTTCTTCTTTAATCCCACTTTTCCTTCAGACATAAATGAAAATACCCCTTCCCTCCTTCTGGTGTCCTGGGCTTTCATCATCCGCTAAGGCATCATCGTGAGCTTTGACCCTCCTGACGCTATTCTCACAAGGCCAGACTGTACACCCTTATGTTCATTACGTGGCCTGGCTTCCTTTTCCCACACATTTCCTTTTAAAATGTAAGTGTATATGTGTGTATTTATAAAAAGCGTATACATACAGGTATATGTATATTCACATATATGTGTAAATAAACATTTACGTATATATGTGTATATATGCATATGTATATACATATGCACACAAAATCTGAGTTTACTCAGCAAAGCTCCTGTAGTGCCTATTACTGTGTCATACCCAAAGTGGATAAGACGTATTAAAAAACACATTTACAGAAATTCATAAGTAATTATGGAAGTGAAGGGATTTGAATAACAAGTGGGTTCAGTGAGTACCTGAGATGAATTGTAAGATCATTTGTGATGAGCCTGACAGAGATGAATCTGAGAAAGGAGAGATTGACAGAAGAACAGCAATACAGCTACTCTGGGGTCACTTTTTTCTGTCTTCAGTGTTTGAACAACCATAGGGCTCTCAAGAACCTGTGGGTTTTCCTTCCCTCCCTCCTTTCCTCCCTTCCTCCCTTCCTTCCTTCCTTCCTTCTTTCCTTCTTTCCTTCCTTCCTCCCTCCCTCTCTCCCTTCTTTCCTTCCTTCCTTTCTCCCTCCCTTTCTTCCCTTCATTCTCTCCCTCCCTCCTTACCTTCCCTCTCTCCCTCCCTTCTCTCTCTCCCTTCCTTCTTCTTGTTTTCTTTTTTCATCTTCTCTCTTCTTCAACTTAGCAATCATTAGCAAAAACATTCAAATAAACAAACTAAATAAAAATTATCTTCACAAATTCCAATTGTTTTCCATTTTTAAATGTTTATGTGCTTACTTTTTTTTAATCTCAGTTTTTTTCTGGAGCTGAAGATATAATACACAAATTGACAGAATAATCTCTGACGAGGGCAGCTAGGTGGTGCAGCGGATAGAGCTCTAGTCCTGGAGTCAGGAAGATGTGAATTCAAATCAGACCTCAGACACTTACTAGCTGTGTGACCCTGGGCAAGTCACTTAACTTTTGCCAGCCCGTTTCCTTATCTGTAAAATGGGAATAATAATAGTACCCACCTCCCAGGGCTGTTGTGAGGATCAAATGAAATAATATTTACAAAGCACTTAGCATTGTGCCTGGCACATAGTAGGCACCATAAACATGTTAGCAATTATTATTAATAACAATAGGCAGTACATAAAAATAAATTTATATTTAGTATAATAATATTAAACTACCTGCATTCAAATCTGAACTTAGACACTTATTAGTTGTGTGACCCTGGGCAAATTAACCTCTGTTTGTCTCAGTTTACCCATTTGTAAAATGCGTGAATAATAGCATCTACCTTCCAGGATTGTTGTGAGGAGAAAATGAGATAATATTTGTAAAGTGCTTTGTAAGCTTTAAAGCACTGTATAAACACACACACACACATTTTCCCTTCTGATCTATATTTCCTATGTATTCTTGGAGAATTTTGTGGTGGTTATTATTAAGGTAAGGATAGGAGAAAATTGGGTCAATTAATCAATAACCCACTTTGTGTACCTAACCAGATGCTTGAGAACGTATCTACTGACTATCATTCTGAAGTATGAGCTGGGTGGAACAAGGCCTAGAGATCTCTGTTGAATCAATCAATCAACCAGTCAATCAAAGGCACTAAACTAAAGGACACTGTCATGCCCGTGGATGTTCTACAAAATAGCAAGCCAGTTCATAACCCAGCATTGTTATTCCAGTAGTGACAGATGCTCTGGACAAGCCCCTGAGAGGGGATCACTTGGAGGAGGAGGAGGGGAAGAGCCCCAGGTCCTTTCTCTTCCACCTGGACCAGAGAAAGACCTTCGGCCATTGGGAGTAGTTATGAGCATCCGAGCAGTGCCTCTGGAACAGCTGGAAGTATTGGCATTGGAAACCAAGGATAATAAAGAGAGGCAGCTTCAGGACTCCAGTAGGGGTCTAGCAGTAAACTCTATCAAGCCCAAGTGGAATTTCTCCCTAGGAAGGAGGAGAAAAGGACATCCAATGACCAAGAGCTAACTCATTTAAGCCTGAATTCACTTTCCCTTGTATTCTGCATATGTTAGTGGGATAGTGTGTCACTGACTTAAAATAGTATTATTTTTTTTAACAGACTTTTAGGAGGGATGTTTTGTATCAACTATTCTTACTAACACAACTCAGTAAATACCTCTTTTAAAAAGCTGAGTCTGGACAACTCACTAATAACAGTGGCGTTAACAGGATTTTACTGAGCCAGTCTATTCTGAGAAAGAGGAAACAGCAGGCCAGTGACAAAGTGCCAGTAATCAAGCAGTAGTTCAATTAATTAGTTTCGTTATGAGGAAGGGAGATTACAAACAATGTCTTCCCCAGGCTTGATCGTTTCCCCTGATAAACCCACAAATGGAAGATGATACACCAATTCTGGAGTTTTGTAGGAGCAATATTGCTCAAATCCTGGGGGTCATGACTTGGGTCACAGGACCAGAGTTCTGTGACAGGAACAGGTTCTACAATCTTGGATTTGCTTCACTTCAGGTACACCTGCAGTGATTGTGAACCTTGTCAAAGTTTGATGGGTCATTCTAAGCTGCATTGAAAGTCTAACTCACAAACTAGAAAAGGCAATTCTGAGAAACAAATCTGTTAGTATATTCATTACACATATGTCAATTATTATGAAAATCATAATTCCACAGTGTATAGTCATGGTTAGAAGCACATTAGTGAGGCCTCCTGAGCTACAACAGTAGAAAAATACCCGGACCCCTCAGGGTTAACCCTAGAGCCCTTTGGGATATAGTAGCTTTGCTCTGGGGACCCAGCCTGATAGTACAGTAACAAGAATAGCAGTATTTACATAGTGCTTTAAAGTTTGCAAAACACTTTACAAATCTTATTTTGTCCTCAAAACAACCCTGGGAGATAGGGAGATAGATATTATTATCCTATTATTATTATAGCTATATAATATACCTATTATTTTACAAATGGGGAAGTTGAGACAGAGATTAAATGACTTGCTCAGGGTAACACAGCTAGGGACCTTAGTATTTAGTCTCATTTCGTTTTATAGATGAAGAACGTGACACACATAAAAGTTGGTGATTTGGGGCAGCAAGGTGGCACAGCAGATACAGTACCAGTCCTAGAGTCTGGAGGACTGAGTTCAAATGAGGCCTCAGATACTACTAGCTGCGTGACCCTGGGCAAGTCACTTAGCCCCATTGTCTCAAAAAGAAGTTTGGTGATTTGCCTATGGTCACACAGGTATTTGTGTGTTGTTTCCCCCCCATTAGATTGTGAACTCTTTGAGAACAGGGGCTTTTGGGGGGGCTGGTACTAAGTATTGCCACTTGGAGTTTTTTGTGGTTTGTTTATTCTTTTAGTCTGAGTGAAAACCCACTTTATTACAGCTTATGCTAGTGCTTACTAAAAACCAGGCTATTCAATTCAGAGTCTCCCATTTCTAATCCTTGTTCTTCTCTCAATTGCATGATTCAAAGCAATTTATGCAAGAAGACCTTCCTGGTCTGTAAATCAGGCTAGCACCCTCAGCTGATTACCAGGAATGTTGTGAAGAAAGAAGGCAAAGAAGCTCTGAAATGCTTTACAAAGAAGTTAGATCGTATGTGAAACTCTGGTAATAACTGGTCTGAAATAGAAAGAGGCCGGAAGGTGTTGCCATCTCCTCCCTTTCTTTGTACTAGACGATCCCTCCATTGGGTGTGTACTTAGTCATTAGTGCTACTGAGCTATAAATGATTCCCATTGAGATTAAATGCACTAGCAGCCTTAGAATAGTTAAACTGGGTCTCCCAATGCCAGTGTTCAGTGATGGTCACCAGCGTCTGCTATGGAAACAGCTCTCTGGGGTTCCCAGGAAATCGAATGAAATCCAACCATGCGCACCTTCTGCGCTGCTACAGATCTAGAATGTATTTTTGTTGTTCTGGGGAATGAGCACAGAGAAGCTTTGTTGTAGTGGGTGGATGTGCTCATCTGGTGTTAAAGTGGCAGGTGCCGGAGAGGCAGGGCAGTGTTCTTGGAGATCAGTATCATCAGTCTGGATAGCCTGGAAAAGGCTGACTGGAAAGACCCTCTACAAATCATATCAGAGGACTCAGGTTCTGATCCCAGCTCAACTCCTCACTTCCCATTTGATTGTTGACTTCTCCGGGCCTGTTTCCTCATTGGTAAAATGTGTGGGTTGGACCAGATGACCTCTAGACCTTCTTTGAGCTTTGTAACTCTTATGAAAACATGCTCATCATGTTTGAGATTCCCAGGCTTGAGGCAACCTGTTGTCGTGTACTGTACAAAACCACAGAAAAAAGAAGTCATTTCATTTCCTGCCTCACAATTCTCTCTTTGGCCAAAAGCCAGGTGTTACTCAAGGAGTAAGTGGTAGGAGACTTACCCCTTTCCCATTGGAATAGCTGGGGAAAGTAAAGTGTCTGTTATCAAGAAATCGTGATGGATAGGAAAGATGGGAAGAAATGTAAGAAATGGGAGGAGAGGAAGGATACCCAAAACACTGAAAAGAGAAGTTCCAAGTTAATTGAGGACTCTAGAGACTTATTGACCTCGTCTGAAAAAGGAAGACTGGCTAGAGGTTGAGGGACAGATAGGAAAATGGCATCCCCCACTTTTAAGTAGAAGGAGGTCATAACCCCAGACAGGACTTGGTAGTTGAGGGCAGACAGAGCCTTGATCAGAGGGACTCTTATTCTGTAAAGGAAACTGAATATTTAGACATACCTTTGGCATCAATGGTCACTCAAGTGAGGAGTAAATCCCACCTCAGAAGCCATCTTGTCTAAAATGGACCTTAATCAGAATCCCCTAGACAGTATACTCGACAGGTGGCCATCTAGCCTTCATTTGGAGACCTCTAGTAAGGGAGAAACCATTGCTTGGTGTCAGGAAGACTCATCTTTGCGATTTCAAATCTGGCCTCAGACACTTCCTAGCAACCATGTTTGCCTCATTTTCCTCATCTGTAAAAATGAGCTGGAGAAGGAAATGGCAAACCACTTCAGTATCCTTGCCAAGAAAACCCCAAATGGGGTCATGAAGAGTTGGACATGACTAAATAACAAAAATGTTTTTAGGAAGTTTTTCCCAAGCCTAGATCTGTCCTACTGTTTCCACCCATTGCTACATTTTGGGCATAAGCAAAGCAAGTTAGTCCCTTTTTCCAATTATATATCTTCTAATATAGACTATAGCATAGTATATAATTATATAATAGTATAATTATGTAACATAATATCTAATGATGATCATGATGATAACTAAGATTTATGGGGTACTTAAAGGTTTGCACTTTGCATATATTATCTCACACGACCCAGTTATATGTATATATATGATATTATATATCATAATCTCCACTTTAGATAATAATAGCTAACATTTTTATAGAGCTTGCTATGTGCCTGATGCTATGCTAAGAGCTTTACAATTATTAAGTCGTTTGATCTTCACAATAAATGTGGGAAGTAGGTGCTATTATTTTACAGATGAGGAAAATGGCTTGCCTAGGGTCACCCAGTCTGCAAGTATCTGAGGCAGGATTTGAACTCTTCCTAAGTCTGGTATGCTATCCACTGCACCACCTAACTATGGAAACTATGACTGAGTAGTTAAGTGATTTGCCTAGGGCACACAACTAGTAAGTGTTTGAGGAAGGATTTGAACTTGGGTCCATCCTGACTTGGGTCCAGCATTCTATCTCCATAGCACCTAGTAACCCCCAAGGTATAAAAAAGACTCAAGCAAAAAGTGACCACTGAGAGATTCAGAAAAGAGGAAAGTTTGCCACAAAAGAGACCACAATACAACACAACTTTATTTATTTTTTTGTGTGGCAATTGGGGTTAAGTGACTTGCCCAGAGTCATACAGCTAGTGAGTTTTATGTTTCTGAGGTCAGTTTTGAACTCAGGTCCTCCTGACTCCAGCGCTGGTGCTCTATCCATTGCACCACCCAGCTGGTGGGTGGTGCAAAACCTAAACTTTATTTTTGATGGCTCAATTATTACTTAAAACTAACACACTTCTATGAACTGACCATGTGATTGAGCCTGCCCCATGACTATATATTGCTATAAGGTTAACAAGGTCAATGGAAGTAAAGGAGTTGGGCGGGCTCTTCCCCTAGATGACCAGTCATGTGATAGTCTATCGATAATTCCTTACATTGAAGACACACAACTCCACTTCCAACATCTTAGCTTCGGAATCTGTTATCTCCTTTAGCTCAACCTCCGGACTAGAGCTGCAATAATGGAAGCTTCCACTAGATGGTGTCAATCGTCAATAAACATTTATTAAGCACCTACTATTTGCCAAGCACTGTGCTGAACTCTGGGGACACAAATATGAAAAAAGAAAGACAGTCCCTGCCCTTAAGGAGCTTACACTCCAATAGAGGAAGACTACATAAAAAGGGAACCTGAGAAATGGGGGAGAGCTGGATGGTGGAGAAGTCAGAGAAAGTCCCAGAGGAGTGCAGCCAGAGGAGAGATGAGGTGTCTAATTAGAGCAACCCAGTCATTAAGTTTTTTTGGATGTGGATAATTGCTTACATTTCTAAGGTGCATTAAGGTTTACTAAATATTTTACTTACAGCAACTCTGTGAGAAAGAAAAGTATTTTTTGATTTTGAAGATGAGAAAAAGTAAACTCTGAAAGGTTAAGTGATTTGTCCATGGTCACACAGCTAGTAAATATTGGGGCAGGGATTTGAATCCAGCTGTCCTGCCTCTACATTCAGTGCTCTTTCCCTTGCATTCTGCTGCCTCCTTTGTGCCAACCTGCCTGAGATTGGATCACTCTCAATTTATTTACTTGTTCTATATATGTATTTAAAAATACTTCTTTACCCCAAAGTTACCACTAAATTCTGTCAATATCCTAGTTAAATCAAAGGTTAATATCAAAAACAATCCTTTCATATCATCTGTCACCTCTGAACATTTTTTAGAACATGCCTGGAATCAATCGATCGATCGATTGATCCACAAATATTTATTAAGAAACTACTGCTTGCTAAGCTTTGTGCTTAAACCCTGGAGCTACAAAGACAAAAAAATGAAGCGGTCCCTCATCTCAAAGAATTTACATTCAAATGAGGGAGAACATAAAAGCTCCTTGAGATGAGGCATTGTTGTACGTATGAATTTATCCAGAATAAATACAAACTAAATCAAAATCCTTGTCATCCTTCATGGCTTAGCTCAGGTGCCATCTGTGAAACAAGGGATTTGGACCAGATGGCCGCTGAGGTTTCTTCCAGTTCTGGATCTATGATCCTCCTTGAAGTCTTACTTGATTCTTGACTCCCCTCTCCCCTTTCTCATTCTCCAAAGTGTTCCAGGGAATGGCTGGAGTAAACTCATAGTAGTTCCCCAGAATGGTTGTTATTTTCATTGTCAGTATTTATGCCTCAGAAATGGGCAAATGCTACAAATCAGGGCTTGATTTATTGTTTTGATGATAGTCTAGAGTTAAGAAAGTGTTGAAAAAAATGTGAGTAAAGTGGGTTAAACTTAAAAGTGTAACATGAGACATTCCCCTTGCCCCCACCCCACCCCAGCTGGTTGTTAAACATCTCTCCTCCCATTTTCCTAGACTGCTCTGTCTAGGTCTCTCCTTTGGTTCTTCAGTTCCCTGTCTTGTACCCGTTTATCAATGGATGTGCTGTATCACTGCTAATAGAATGCAAATTTCTTCAAGGCTGGGTCTATGCCATGTTTTACCTTTGGTTACCAGCTCCTTTCTGTTATCCCTGAGTGAATACCCAGGTTTGGGTTCAAGATTATTCACAAGAATGCTCATGAGATCCTACTCACTGAACCTCCTCTCTTTTAGACCAGTCAGGCTTTATCATATGATTGAAAATTATAGTGAGAAGAGTTTTTAAAAGAGAAAAACTTGTGATAGTACTTTGCAACAAGCACCACCAATACCTTTGTTCCCAGTTAAATTAACAGGCTTCCTCCCAACCCCTACACCCCTAAAAAGGTTGTGGGTTCAGACTTATTCCAACCCTGCAGCCCCCTGAGGTCAATTGAGGGAACAGGTTACCACTGCCATGATTACTCTTCTGAGATGACAAGATTTGCTGTACCTTTGATGCCTGACTGGAAGGTGTTTTTCACCTTGCAGGTGGATAGAAAAGCAGGTTTCAGTCACTGATGGGGTAAGGTCTGCCCATGGTCTGGAAACAGATAACCAAGCGAGGCATGAGGGCAAAACTATCTAGATATCTATATAGTGGCTGCTCTATCCACTATCAAGTGGAGAAGCAACTCAAACCATATAGGATAGTACACAGAGTATAGCATGGGGAGAAATCCCTGAACAGTGGTTGTCATGTTTACTGACTTGCTCTCTTCCTGCCCCGACTTTTATTTTAAGAAAATCTAATTTCATTTTTTCCATTGATAACAATATATTTTTTCCCTCCCTCCACTTCTCCGTCTCCTATGTCCCCCACCCAATTGAGCTATACCACTACAACACCTTTAGCCCAAAGAGATCAAAGACAGAGGAAAAGGAATCATATGTACAAAAATATTTATGGCAGCTCTTTTTCTAGTGGCAAAGATCTTACTATTCAGTCTTAACCTTGGTGTTTTTTCCTCCAAGTCTTATGGACAATTCCACGGCTATGGGCACTAAATCTTTGTTGGAAGTATCCCCCAGTGGCATCTACTGGAAAATACAGTCTCATTCTCTTGTACATTGCCCCTCCATCTGGATATTCAACATTTACCATAATACCTTGGTCTTAATAAATGTTGGTTGAATTGAATTCAGTCTTTTGTTTTTATTATCCACCAAACTCTTAATAGTAGAAAACTAATGAATTTTTTCTGTTATCTGCTGGTCCTTCCATGCTCCTTTGGGGATCTTTACCTGACTTCACCAGCTTATTTCCAATGACTCTGAAGGTAATTAGAGACAACATGATTTTAATTTAAAGAAGGCTGGTCTCAGAGTTAAAAGACCTAGATTCTAAGTCTTGATTCTTTCACTTATTAACTATATGGCTTCAGGCAAATCATGTTAATTCCTCTCTCTTCCATAAAATGGGGATCATGACTCTATTCAACCCACCAGGTTGTGGTGAAGATCATATGAAATAATGCATGCAAAGTTTTTTGTAAACTCCAAGGCATATACAAATCACTGCCATTATTATTATTGTCTTGTTAGACCCATCTTTTATATTCTTTATATGCTCTTTTTAATTTTTCCTGGGCAAGGCTGACTTTCAAGTCTGGAGATCTGTATACTCTTTGTGGTAAGCTGAACTATCTCACAAAATAGATGTGTGTGTGCCCCTGTTCTGTGACTTTTTAATCCAGGAGCATAACACCCTTTCCCATTGAGGAGAAGGTCATAGGACTACAGATTTAGAGTTGAAAGGGATCTTAGCAGTCAGTTAACCCAATTCCATTTATTATGAATGAGGAAACCAAGGATCCCAGACTTGCCCAGCATCACCCACAGAAAGTAGCAGAGCTGGGATGGGAACCTAGCATCAGTTCTTTTTCTGGGAATTAATAAGTAGCTGATATAATTACAGCTAGGTCCTGATTAGTGTCAATAAAGAATCCCCTGAAGTGGTCGAATGCATTCATGTATTTACATTAGTGCTATTGGAAGTTATAATTACATAAAGTATGATAATTGGCTCTAGACCAATAGAAATATGCAGTACAAATTCAAATAATTCAAGTACTTCTCAGGATTTTCAGTATTTGCATTAATTGGGATCTAGCTAACCCAAAGCACAGCCATAGACTTTCACGTGTGTACTAGCTTAAACATAAAATCTTCAACATTCCCATTACATGGTGTTATTAGTAATAAGAGCAAGTGTTTGAGGGTTAGGGTAATTAGGTAGTTAGGTAGTCAGAAAAGGAAAGGTTTTGAAATGTGTCCAGCACTATGGAAGGGTGGGATTCATTGCCTACCCTCCTTTCTCCTCTTTAGCATATATTGACTACCTCCCAGGTAATAGTATCACTGAGAAGCATAACTTTCTTTAATAATAACACTAATAACTTAAAATTAAATAACAGCTTACAAAATACTTTTTTTCACAACAACCTTGTGAGGTAAGTAATATAAATATTATTTTCCTTTTTTTTTAAATAAATGAAGCTTAGCCATATTTCCTGACTCCATGTCTTATACACATTCCATTATACTCTGTTGTCTATCCTTGTTAGTCTGTAGCATGAACCTCCCACAGAGTTCCCACATGGCTCTGGAGCCCTTAACTAATTCTCAGGTTTAATGTGTTGTTTTGATTCAGTATTTACTCTAATCTATAGCTCTGAGTCCTTACCCAATGACTCTTTGCCAGACCAAGCCAGATGACATTTGGAATCAGACCAGAAGATATTTAATTAAAGCAGCATGTAAGATAAATAACAAGGAATTGAATAAGTCGTAAATATATCCCTATTTAATTCCTCTGTCTACCCAACACACAAGCAGTGGGACACATTAATTTTAATCTTATGGCAAAGGTATTAGGAAAGTGTCTAAAACCATTCTTCTGTGTAGTCAATTTCCTTTCTATCTTGTCACTGCACCTAACAAGGACTTACTTCTCAGAAACCAGAGGTTCAGAGCATCTGGGCCAGTTATGAGCTGATTATATCCCTTTCCTGATGGTGAACAGAACTTGGAATTCCTGGTTGTATTTTCTATGCTAAAAGTTCCAGTAGTACCCTTGGCTGTGGCTTATGAGGTCAAACAAATATTTAAGGGCTTAGCTCGGTTGGATTTGGTTTAAGCTGATAAATTTCAACACATGCTTTTCAAAAGTATCCTTTCATTTGTGTTGCCCAACCATCATTTAATCATCCCAACCTACTAATGTGAGCCACTCTCTCCATTTCCTCTCAGAATAGTCATGTTATGCTATGTACCAATCCTGAACATGTCCTTCTCTCCCTGAATGACAAGTAGGTCTACTAGTCAGAGGGGTTGTTTTTCTCTTTGGATCAAGAATTCTTAATATGGCATCCATAAATACATATTCTGGGGGTTCCATGAACTTGGATGGGAAAATTCCATTTATGTCTTGATACATTTTTGTTTCTTTGTAATCTTTTATATTTTATTTTGCTAATTTAAAAATATTATTTTGAGAGGTTTCACCAGATTGCGAAAAAGCATCAATGACATATACAAAAATAAGACCCCGTATGTTGGATGGATAGGGCAATACTAGGTGTTCCTAGAATGGGTGTAGCCCGTGTGGGTAATAAGGGTCAGGGAGAGGTGTTTAAGAAGGGAAAAGTCTTGCCAAAGTGTCAATAAAGGAACAGGGTATTTACGAGAGCTGTTAGGATCTTCTACTGTTCCAAAAGACTACTTGGAGTCATCTGCCTTTCAGGCTGAATTACTTATGCAGAGCTAAGAAGTTTTAGCTAGCACTGACTGGCAAGAAATTGGTGGGGACCAAGCAAATGGAACTCTGCAAACCAACAGAGATCTGCAAGCCCTTCTCTCCATCATGCAGGGGAAGTTGTAAACATTAGTCCAATACAGATTCTCTAGAGCAAAGCAATAGACAGAAATCCTTGCCTTCTTTGTAGCTCTCATCAATATACCTCCAACTCAAAAACTTTCAGTAGTTCCTTGCTATCTAGAACACAAGCTCAGTAGGAAGCTCCACCATCTGTCTGCACCCCACTTTCCAAGCCATATCCCCCAGCATTTCCTGGCTCCTGCTCTGTGACTTTGCCAAACCAAACTATTTACGATTCCCTGGGTGCATTTGGTGATTTCCTGCCTTGTGACTTTGAGAATGTGCTTCACTCTGCGCCTCCCATCCTTCCTTTCTTTCTACCTTCTGAAATCCTATTCATTCTTAAAGGTACAAGTCAAATGTCCCTTGTTCCATGAAGTTGTCTCTGTTATCCCCAGTAGGAAACAATCTGCTTCTCTATCCCAGAATTCCCATAAGACTTTATACCTCTTCAATGTTTTTTTTTTTTAAATTCAATCTTGTCTTGTAGTTATTTGTAGCTGTCTTCACTTCTTTGTTTTTCTGTTTGTTTGTTTTGCTTTTTGGTGAGGCATTTGAGGTTAAGTGACTTGCCCAGGGTCACACAGGTAGTAGGCGTCAAGTGTCTGAGGCCGGATTTGAACTCAGGTCCTCCTGACTCCAAGGCCAGAGCTCTATCCACTGCGCCACCTACCTGCCCCTTGCTGTCTTCACTTCTATACTAAGTACTTGGAGGGAGAGAATCCTATAACACATCTTTACACTCCCACCCCCAACTATGCTCTGACCAGCAAAATATCATGCATATAGCAAATACTCAGTAAGTTTGTTAATCTGTCAACTGTTGATCTATTCATTAATTTGAAAACTGAATAGATATGGAGGGAGGAGAGAGGGAAGAGTCACCAAAAAAAAAAGTAATTAGTTTTATTAGAGTACTGTGGGATTTGCAAAATATTACCACTTCTATGAAAAAAAAAAGAGGCTGGTCAGAGTAGCCTTACACAGAAGAGAATATGCATGTCTATCACACCTACTATGCGCCAGGCACTGTGCTAAGTGCTTTATAAATATTATCTCATTTAATTCTCACGTGTGAGAGGTAGGTACTATTATTATCTCCATCTAATAGATGAGGCAAACAGAGGTTAAGTGACTTGACCAGGGTCACATGTCTAATAAGTGTCTAAAGCTAGATTTGAATCCAGGTCTTCCTGACTTCAGGTCCAGCATGCTATTCGCTGCACCACCAGCTACCTCTACAACTACACGGGGTATGCCTGCCTTCAAAGGGGGAGAAATTAGAGAGCAGATGGGAGTGGAGACACCTGTTTATTTTTCCTAGCATGTTTTCTTTCAAAGATATCTCCCCACCAGGTCTTCATTTTTGGAGATGTCTATAATACCTTTCTTTCTCTCCTCCTCTTCTCCCAACATTAGCTATTTTTCAAAATAAGGCATGGGAAAGTCAGGTTTGGAAACAGTCTTCCCAGAGGATAGGATGGAGTTAGGGGCCTGAGGAAAGCTGGGGAAGACAGCCAGGGTTTTTGTATTGCGGACTCCAATGGTTGGAGACATCCATGTTTGCAGTAAGAAGGGGTTAAGAAAATCAGAGAGCTCCTCCAGCTGGTGAGGCTTTCGGGCCAGGGCCGACAGGAAGCTGAGGGGGTGGCTGACTGGGGCTGAAGGAAAATTCCAAAGCTTGGAGGCAGTGCTTGGGGACACCTAAGTGTCTTCAGTCTGGACTTTATTTAAAGTACAACAACAACAAAGACTTTCTGAAAATAAAAACACCACCCGCACCCCCCCCCCCAAAAATCCCTCTAAGTGGAAGTGTCCAAGAATGAATGAAAATAAATAATGTGGAAGTTGGTTTATTTTTTAAAATTCTCATAAGAGATCAGGTTGAGTAACAATGGTGCCATTGGAGAAAGGACAAGATATTGCAGAGGAAGCAGGAAGTAAGCTGAGGACCCAAGGGAGCTGTCATTTGGAAGAAAGCCAAGCTCAGATGAAACAGGAGATGTTGTCGACATTATGTCTAGAAGCTACTGGGTTGATATGACAGCCAGGAATCAGAGCATGGAGGCAAGGCTAGCCTTCAGAAATGGTCTGAAAAAAAAAAATGTGGACTTGACATCTGGCTTAAGCAAAGCGTGTTACATCCAAAAAGACTTCTGGGTTAAGAAAGCCAGCATTCCTCTTGACAGTCTCGATCAATCTCTCAGGTCTATGCATGCTGAAACTACTTCCTCCCGAACGTATTATGGCCCATTTCCACCAAACAGCTGCCAGTGGTTTTGTAGGTTAATTTTTCTGTTCCCTTAGGAGTCTCAGAGTTTAAACAGTTGAATCAAGGTTTTATGTGGCTATTATCAGACACATATATACAAATCTGCTAATGGCTACATAAACATATGGCAGGCTCCTATGAGGAGCATAAAGATATTGAGGTTACAGCTGAACCAAGCAACTAGAGGAGAAATACTATAGGATAAAGGGACTGCAATAAACTGAAGGTGGCACAGTAGATAGAGCTCTGGGTCTGAAGTCAGGAAGCCTCATCTTGCTGAGTTCAAATGCAACCTTAGACACTAGCTGTGGGACCTTGGGCAAATCACTTAACCCTGTTTTCCTCAGTTCATCATCTGTAAAATGAACTGGAGAAGGAAATGACAAACCACTCTAATATCTTTGTCTAGAAAACCCCCAATGGGGTCCTGAAGAGTCGGACATGACTGAAAAATGACTAAAAACTGAAGTATCTAATCCCAACAGTCGTAGGAACCACAGAGCAAGAAGGGACCTCAGAAGGCCACTAAGCCAACATCTTTGTTTGACCAATGAGGGAACTGAGACCTGGTGGGCTAAGCGATTTGCCCAAGGTCATCCAGCTTCAGAAGTGGGCATTAAATATAGCTCCTCTGCCTCCAGAGCCAGGGAGTGCTCTGTCTCCTGTACCACATTGCCTGCTGGCTTATACTAGGTCTAGATACAGACCTGCTAGATGGTTTCAATCGTACCAATTTACATTTGTACAATGATTTTTAAAAATATTCAATTTTTGTTGTTATCTTTTGCTTTCACATGACCTTCAGTTTCTTCTTCCCTGAGAGTCAACCCTTTGGAACAAAGAATAAAAAAAAAAATGAAGAAAAGCTGTTCAGTAAACACATCACCTGAGCCTGATTGCGTATGTAATATTCCACACCCATAGTTTCCCATCTCTACAAATCAAGGAGAGAGGTGCGTTTTTTCATTTCATCTTTGGGGTCAAGCTTGTTTATTATAATAAATCTCATTTGCTTTTTGTTGGTGGTGTTCTTTCCATTTACATTGTGGTAGCAATTGTGTATATTGTTTTCCTGGTTCTGCTTAATTTACTCTCCATCAGTCTTCCCATTGCATAGTTGATTAACAGTTTCTATCAATCAATCAACAAGCATTTTTAAGCATTTACTGTGTGCCAGGTACTATTCTAGATGCTGGTGATACAAATAGAAAAAAAAAAATGGAAAAATTCCACGTTTGAGTTTCACAACAACCCTGTCAGGGAAGCAGCACAAATAGATCCATTTTATAGGTGAAGAAACTAAGCCTGAATTTAGAGAAGGGAAGAGACTCCCACAAGGTCCCAGAGCTTATAAATAGTAAATAGAGGTCTTTTTCAGTATGCCTTCATCTCCCATTTCACAATTCTATACCTTCCTACTGTGTTGACAAGTCAAGCCATTTGCTAGTTTTCTAAAAACTGGTTTAAAATTGTGTAGACAATGGAGAAAGAGGGACTATGGTAGGATTGGGTAACCCATTCCTGGCTGCTCAGGAAAGCTGTCGTGATGGTTAAACTAAACCCTTCAAGTCCAAGCTAAAAACTATTTCTTCTCATTCAGGCCTCAGGAGGAGGTGCGGCTGGTCCATTTGCATTGTTTCCTCATAAGGAACAAGCATAAAGCTCCTGGAAAAATAACAGCCTACAATGACAATCACTGCAACCTCTCTTTTTTTTATGTTGAGGTTGTTGCTCAGGAGGCTGCCAGATTTACTTTGTTCTTTTTGACCGCTGGCAGCATGCCTCGAATGTTCTGTGGAATGCCAAACTTGGAATCACGGAACTTGAGTTCAAATCCTAGTACTAATACTAATAACCCTAATACTCACCAACTGTATGACCTTAGACAAGTCAACTGAAATCTCTAAGTTTTGTAAAGTATTTGTAAATACTGAGTGTTTGTAAATAAGGTTGGATCAGATAATGTCTAAGATCACCTTCCAGCTCTAAATCTCTGATCCTATTCTCATACTTAAGGGTTGAAAGGTTAGTTCTTCGGTATTGGCATGATGGCTAGAATGTAAGCTCCCTGAGGGTAGAAGCTGCTTTTATGTTCATTTTTGCATTCCCAGTGCCTAGCACAGTGCTTTACACATAGCAGATGTTTAATACATGCTTGCTGATTGGGTGATTGATGGTATGTCTACAGTTTCTCTAAAACTCAGAGATTAGATCTTGATTCCCATTTCAACATATAGTATTGGCAGATGGTTTTTAGGAAGGGAAGTCAGTGATAAGTATGAGGTAGGTCAAAGGATGGGGAAGCAGGATAATGTAGGGAAAACAGCACTGCCTTGGGAGAAAAGAGACCTGGGTTCGCATCCCGACTCTTCCAATAACTAACTGTGTGACCTTTGGTGAGTCATTTACCTGCTTTCTTTCCTCAGTTTCCTCATTCATAAGATGAAAGGTTAAATATTCTATAAATATCTCTAAAGTTCCTCCCAGTTCTAATATTCTAGAATTCTACTTAAAAACAAACAAATAAACAAACACATCTGAGTTCTCTTAGAATTTTAAGATTCTATGATTCCAGGAAGGGATAAGAGAGGAGGGGAGAGGAGAGGAAAGGAGAAAGGAGAAGATTATTAACTTTCCTCCATGGTTCCTTAGAGAAAATAAGAGACAATGACCAGATGAGATAAGGCCACCAACAGTTTCATTTGGAAGAATGTAAGTAAACTTTTTAATGTCTACCCTAGACAGAGCAGACAGGGCTCTTCGTATCACTAATCCCAGTGTGACTGCTGAATCCCAAACAAGTATCTACATGAAAATTCTTCAAACAGTCCCAAGTGGTTCAAGAACTGCAAATGGCTCTTAAACCTCACAGGAATCATAGCTCTCAGTTGGGAAAATAAGCAAATTTTTACTTATGTAAGTCCAGAGAGCTCCAATTTCCTACTTCTATTTATTCCTTAAATAGGGTTTTGTACTAACAGTTGGGGCCATGGCTTCTGACCAAACTACAGAGGAATCTCTCTTCTGATGCATTATCTGCTTAAGATCTATCCAAAGTTATCTTTTCACCATTGTTTCCCATAGTTGAGTCTTTCAAAAAGGCATTCAGTCAATCAGCAAGCATTTATTAACAAATATCAAAGACAACTAGGTGGCAAAGGGAATAGAGGGCTAGGCCTGAGGACAGGAAGACCTGAGTTCATATTTAGTCGCAAACACTTTCAGTGCCCTCGGGCACGTCACTTACCTTCTGTCTGCCTCAGTTTCCTCAACTTTAAAATGGGGATATTAATAGTATCTAGGTTACAGAACTGTTGTGAGGATCAAATGAAATAATATTTGTAAAGTACTTACAGTGCTTGGCATATAGTAGTTGCTTAATAAACATTTCCTTCCTTCCTTTCTTCCTTCTTTCCTTCCTTCTCCAGGCACTGTGTTAAGTAGTGGGAAAAAAAGGAAAGACAAAACCATTTTCTGACCTCAAGGAGCCTACATTCTAATGAAGGAGACAACACATAAATAGTTAGATAAATGACATGTAAATACCTCATCTCCATTTTCCATTCTCTTCTCAATTATTACCCATCTCTGGGTTTTAGCCTCCTCATCTGTAAAATTGACTCCTCACATTTATCCATTCTCCTTTCCCATTCATCCTTCACGCATTTGCCACTAAGGCCCTCTCTAGCTCTGATATTCGTCATTCTCTATGTCTCTTACCTCTTTGACCCAGATTTCCTGACTACCCACTCTCCACATCTACCCCTT
>NW_020954580.1:71313-102068 GCF_900497805.2 Vombatus ursinus | reverse complement strand
AACCTCTCTGTATCTCAATTTCCTTGCATCCTTCCATCAGTGTCTGAACCCTGGTTTTGTACATGAAGATGCTAAAAAAGAAATTAGGGCGAACACTAAGAATTGCCCTTCCCAAGATCGCTTTTTGAGTTTTCATGTTTCTGTATGGATCATGAGACAGCTCCTTTTGAAAGGCATTGAAATCATCTAACATCCAAGGGACCAAGGTGCATTATTTTTATCTATGTAACTTTAGGATAATTGAAAATATTATATAATTGTCAGTTATTTTTAACATTTTCAATTATCCTAAAGTTACATAGGTAAAAATAATGCACCTTGGTCCCTTGGAGGAGCTGTTTCATGATCCATACAGAAACATGGAAACTCAAAAAGTGGTTTGGGAAGGGCAATTCTTAGTGCCCACCCTAATTTCTTTTTTAGTGTCTTCATGTACAAAACCAAGGCTCAGACGCCAAACTATCTCCCCATGCTAACAAATGGTGGTCAATAAATTCCACATTCTTTCTGAATAAGAAAATGTGCTACATAGGGAAAACAAGCAATAAGAATAAAATGTTGTCATTAACAGAAGCAGTTCCTCAAAGAAGAATGAGGTCATCTTAGGTGGCCTGACTGAGCATTGTAGTTCTAAATCATTATTCAAAGATTTTAGAAGTACATTTTAACATTTAGGGGAACTTATACTACACCCTCTTTTTTAATATAGGAGAAAGTAAATTTAAAATAAAATTCATCAGAAATTACTTTTTTATTTGGAATAAAATGTAGTGTCTCTGTGTAACATCGTACTGGTCAATGGGCCAAGAACAACGAAAGAAGCATATTCGTGGGAGGGAGCTCATGACCTATAGCATTAGAAAAACATCCTCAAAAGTTTTTAGGGTTACCCCCTAGAATCTTAAGGGGATTAAATTCCTTTCGTAGTAGCCAAGTTCTGAGGACCTGACTCTGAGTGATAGTTGAGATAGTCAACTAGAGCATGTACAATAGAATACAGAATATTCTCTATAGAATATTCCATGTAGAATCTATATTTATGTGTGTGTCTAAAGTTGATACATATATATGAATCTTGACATATATGTATCTTGACTTTTTTACATGCATACGTAACATGTATATGTATCTTGACTTTTTATATGAATATGTAGCATGTATGTATGTATGTATCTGGACTTTTTACATGCGTATGTAGCACATACTCTGAGACAACTATACTAACTTCCACTCATACTGAGAAGGGTCCCCCAGAATATGAGTACTATATCTCCCGTTAGAGCCCTAGGGGTAACCCTAAGGGGTTTGGAGGGTATTTTCCTAATGCTGTAGCTCATATGCCCCCAATGTGCTTCCTTCTTTGATTATCAGTTGATACTGACTAGTCAGCCAGACAGTTTTTAGAAAGAGCTATTTGCTAAGGTGATATGGGAGAACAGTTGACAGAAAACATTCCCCCAAAAATTTGTGGCACACTCTACCAACAGTATATAGAATCTAGGGGAAAGTGGGCTTAAGCTTAGAAAGCACATATAGCAAAGGAATAACTGAGCTCTTGACTGCTAGAAATCCTTTCCTCTCCTTCAAGGACACAGGATAACTTTTCTGAGGGGCTCCACATAGAACCATGAATCTGCCTTTCCTCATCATATCCAATCTGTTCTCAGGTCCTGATACAATGCAAATCATCAGGTCTTCCAAAGTTCACTAGGTCCTCTTCTGATTAAGAGTGGGGGAAGGAGACTAAGGTTGAGGTTGAGGTACTATCCTCCCTGTTAACTGAGCTTCTTAGGAATTGGCTGGAATTGCTTTCTCCTGGCTCTCCATTTGCTTGAATCTCCTGAGTTCTAAACTAGATGCTGACATTATATAAACTTCTCAGGGTATGACTCCTTAACTCACTAGAACAGACCTTCTATCAATGTCACTTCCATTCACCCAATGGCTTTCAAAGACTTTTAGCACTCAGTATAATCTACATTCTTTGACTGATTGAGAAATATTCTCACTTGGTTATGGTAAAAGGACATAGCATACTATTACTAACTTTAAAAGTGACTCAATGACCCTTACCCATAAATACATACATACATACACACATACATACATGCATAAATGCATATATATAGGTGAGACACAAAGGGAGAAAGAGAAAGAGAGTGAGAGAGAGAGAGAGAGAGAGAGAGAGAGAGAGAGTCTGCCTTTTATTATTTGGCTTTGGTTTCTAAACCCAGCTTTCCAAAGAAATGCAGTATTTATCACTAGATCTAATTGTTCATGAAATGGAATTTCATAAGTTAGCTGAGCATAGATCCCATATGTATATCTATTAAAACATAATCTCTATATTTTTTAGTGGTTACTACAATGTTTAATGCTTAGAAAAGTCCATACCAAATGGATTCTAAGAAAAATGATACATGAAGGCATGGAAGTGTTTAGTATTTTCCTGTGGAATCAGTTGATGACTGAATTATATAGATTTATTTAATTAAAATGATTTTGGATATATTTTTTCTTTTGTTTCATGCCAAATTCTTTTCTTCTTATTCTTTTTAACCATTCATTTCCTTCTAAATCCTGACTTACCATAGCACTTCTGGCCAAGAAATCTCCCTCCTCTCATTTAATGCTTACCTCAAAATCTCCTTCCAAAGAGAGATTGTTTGCCCAGCCATTCCAAGCTGTATTTTAAGTTTTATTGTTGCCTTTTGTTTTTATGCTATAGAGATTTTCCCTTAACCCTCCCACTCTTATTGAACTCTTCTTTGTAGCAAAGAAAAGCATTGCAGAAAAGCTAATTGATGCAGCAACCATCTAAAAGCTCATATCATCCTACCTTCAAAGTCCTTGTTCTCATTGTAAATCATCATTGTCAATGTACTATACATTACATGTATTTGGCTACCTTTTAGTGTTAACATCATTCTAGTCACTGTGGATGCTGTTCTCTTGGTTCAGCCTTCTTCACTCTCCCAAGTCTGCCTTCATTCATGCATTCCTCGAATTGCTTGCTTCTGACTTCCACTGCCAACTCGATGGAGCAAATTATTCAAAGGCCATGCCATAATCACAGGCCATGCTATAATATCACTGACATCTCTGACACTGTCAAAATGTCTAAGCTTCATCAGTTGAAAGGAAGACATACAATAATTTCATTTTGGGAAAGGAAAGTAACAAGTTGATTTTGTCTGATTATAGTATAAACTTCTTAAAGAGAATCCCAAAACTGTGTTGGGCAAACATGGGTATCCTCCCACCCCCACCCCAAGTGAAATGGGGAGGGGCACATTAACAACTGGGAGAATCAGGAAAGCCTTTTGAAGGAGTTAGACCTTGAGCTAGGGATTTCAAGAAGCAGAAGCAAAGAGGGAGAATATTCCAGGCATGGAGGACAGCCTGGGCAAAACCATAGGGACAGGAGGTAGAATACTTCAGAAAGAGCAGAAAGTAGGCTAACTTGGCTAGGGCAGAGAGTGCAGGTGAGGGAGTAACGTGAAATTAATTTGGAGTGATAGGTTGGGGCTAGAGTGGTAAGGGCTTTAAAGGACAAACAGGGGAGTTGGTAACTTATCCTAAAAGCAATTGGGAGGCATTGAAGTTTTTCTCAGGGTAGTGACATGGTGAGACTTATGCTTTAGAAATATCAATTTGGTGTCTATGTGGAGAATGGGTAGGAAAGAGGAGAGACTGGATGCAGGGAGACCCATTAGGAGGTAGATACAATATAAGAGTGGCCACGTGGAGAAAATGGAGAAAAAAGAATGGATGTGAGAGATATTGTGGACATAGAATGGATAAGAATTGGCAACTGACTATATGGGGAGAAGGAAGAGTCAAGAATGACTTCAAGGTGGTAAACCTGGGTTATTGGAAGAAAAGTGGTATTCCTGACATGGGGAGGTTAGCAGGATGGGAGGTTCAGAGGGAGAGATAGTAAGTTTTCTTTTGAAACTGAATTAAAGTTTTCCATGGAACATTCAAATAGAGATGCCTAGCAGAACTGTGGCTCAAGAGTGAGGTCCAGGCTGGTTATATAGATTTTGGGAGTCACTTGCATAGAAAGATAATTGAATCTATGGGAGCTGATTAAATCACTCAGAGATTGTAGAAATAGAAAGGCCAGGAAAGAGCTCTAGAGTATAGTGATATGTTTGGTGTGGGGCAGAGATAATGATCTAGCAAGGTCACTGAGAAGCAGTCATCCCAGAGGGACATTCTAGAGGAATTCTACTTGTGCCTTTACTCTCCGACCCAGTATCACAGGGTTTGTTGCTGCCATTTTCACTCCTTTTCACCACTGAAATTTTCTTGAATATTTTGTCTTTGGGGCCGAGCTATCTGTGCCTTCCAAAGCACAGCTGGTTAATCTGAAAAGCTAATTTGTGTTAATATGCTAATTTGTGATGGCTAAGAGATCACTGTCTAAGTAGCATATGTACATTTCAACAGTGACCTTTTAGAGACTCAGGTTTTTATGGCTGGAAGTAAACTTCATGATCTCATCTCGTCCAGTTCCCTCATTTTCAGATAGAGATTCAGGGAAAGGAAGAGATTTAGCCAAGGTCACTCAATGAGGTAGTTGCAGAGCATGAATTAGACCCCAGGTCTCTACAATCCCACTTCAGTTCCCTTTCAGGAAATGAGTGACTCTAATGATGAGAATTTCAGGACAGGTAGGAAATGGAAGAGCGCCTTGGAGCACTTCTGAGGGAGACTTTTTGTGAGAGACAGGGCTCCATGCCAATCAATTAAGTTCTGTAAATCATGATAGGTGGCAAGAGTCTGAGGACTTTAGTTCCAATTCTGATGGCCACCTTGCGAATCTTTGGTCAAGATACTTCCTCTCTTTCGGCCTCTGTGTTCCTATCTGTAAAATGAGTGGGTTCAACTAGATGATTCCCAAGGTCTTTTCCTGTTCAATACCTATGGTCCTATAGCCTGCCTGTGAATAAGATTAACCCAGTCACTAGAGTATTAATACTGGTCACTTTTGTTTTTGTTTTGTTTTTTCCCATTTGGCAATAAGACCACATATTTGATCCTATATTAGGTGGAGTTTCAAGCTTTATCGCTCAACAGACTATTATCATTTTACCATTGAGAGAGTCAAACTCCAAGTCACATTCTTTCTTTCCCCTACGTACTATTTTTTTTTAACTAGAACTGTGATTTTATTGGTATAGGGGGCAGTGGGAGATTAAGTGCCAGGGGCCAGACAGTGTGTAACAGATGTGGGAATTAGATGTTCCCTACTCTGAGGCCAGCTGTCTGTCCTCTAGAACAGGGGTTCATAATCTTTTCTCTGTGTATATAGACCCTTTGGAACTCTGGGGAAACCTGTGGAGCCCTTCTCAGAATGATGTTTTAAATGTATACAATGAAATACATAGGATCACAAAAGAAGCCAATTATGTTGAAATATAGTTGTCAAAATGTATATTATATATGTATATATTAAAACTAAGCTCATGGACCCCAGTTTACAAATTTCTACACCAGAGGATGAGAGAGCTTTTCTATGGACTAAATACAAGAAGAAAATGGACCTTGTTATGTTGTCGGAACATTTGTTGAGCACTAGACCATGATTGAGTAAAGAAATACAGGCAAACTTAAATTGTTTTCTCTTCCACGGACATGGGTCAACACTCTGAAGGTCCATGTAGCACAGGAACAGGATGGATATGATTGGAAATATGCTGTATCTAACCCATGCCAAACAACTCTCATAATGTTAGACATCTTTTTATGAGTATGAGTCTTACATCTCCAACTGTACCCAGCACTTTTTGAGGGCAAGGACAATGTTCCATGCTTCCCTTTGTCCTCCCCATACCCAGTACTGTGCCTTGCAGGTGCTCAATAAATACCGAGTCACTTATTGATTGATATGATTTTCTTGGCATACTCCCTAATGAAGGAAAAAGATAGCTTAATTAATGGTATCACCTTGATCAACATAATGGTTCTATAAAATAAGGAACTTTCTTAAAAGAAATTTAATACCTGAATTCACAGGAACAACTCCTTGTTGTTAAGCAACGAACATTAGAAAAATTACTCCATTAGAAAAACAGGAAATCTTATCTCTACTCTGTTTCTCAGAGAATAAATTCTAGAGTACAAGCCTAGGTAGGAAAAGGAAAAAAAAATGCAATTTTGGTTCCTAACCATATGGACTTGAACTAGAATTCAGGAATTTGCCACTGACTTGCATGATTTCACCTGCAATTCAATTTAATACATCTTTATTAAATGCTAGGCATTGTGCCAGGCACTGGAATAACTCACTTAACTATTGTGCCTTAGTACTTTCACATCTAAGACATCATGTCTCTGAGAGGCCCAATCATAGTTGACTGCTCTAAAGCAAACTTGGTTATGGAAATACCAAATCGGTGATTTACTTTTAGTGTCTGGCTTTGAGACTAAACCCAGCTTTCAAAGAAATGAAATATTTATCACTAGATTCAATTGTTCATGAAATGGTATTTTGTAAGTTAGTTGCACACACATCCCTGAGTTTTGCTGCTATTTTTTCAAAATATGTCTGAATATATGTTGTGAAATCCATGTACTCTTCAGGCCTGACTGAATCAGGATATAGACCTGTGATTTTATTATTATAGGGAATTTCCCAATGTGCAAGCTGGCACATTCTCTGCAATTTAAAGTCTTTGAGAAGCGCTCAGAACACTGGAAGGTTAAATTACTTGCCCAGGATCATAAAGCCAGCTTGAAACAGTGTCTTTGTGCCTTTGGGGGAAGCTCTTTATTTATTGTTTTATGACTGTCTTTCAGACCTGGTTACCTCTATGTTATTATATAGCTACATCTTAACTCATCTCCCTGTAGAATACCAACCTTTTATCTTGAGGAAACTAATCTTTACTATTCCACAAAAATGGATGAGAGAAAAAAAAGTTGTTATAAAAGGACCAAAATTAGGAGAAAAGAAAAAGTAACAAGTAAGGAGAAAAAAACAAAAAGAAAGAATTAATTCAGGCATTCACTCTAGTAGGAGGTCACAGGTTCATAGATTACAACTGGAGGGAAATTGGTTTTTAGTTTCCTAGATCTAGAGTTAGGAGAGATCTTAGAAGTGATCTAACTCCTCCATTTTATAAATGAGGATGCTGAATCACAAAGAGGCAGTTTGCCCAAGATCACATAGGAAGTAAGGGGTAGAGCTGGGATTTGAAACCCAAGTCCTTCGAATTCAAGGCCAGCTCTTTCGTCAGTGGTAAGCTCCAGTCCCCTCACTAAACCGAGGATGACACTGATGTATGTAAACATTCCACGTGGGATTTAAATTAAGATTTTCATAGTAGTTGAAGCACGTTTCTTTCCTATTTAAAAGAAACAATGGAAGATAGAAGATTTTGTAGGCCATTTTAAAAATTGCATTATTACAAAGCAAATGGTTTTGAAATAGCACCCTGATTTACTGTTCCAACAAACTCCTAGAGGCTTGTAAGTAGGGAATAGGTTATTAACCACTAAGATCAAGCTTGACCAAAGTAAATATGACCATCCTGGGAAACTGAACTTTACAGCAGTGTATAACAGAAAAACCACAGATTGGAGAAGGATGTGAGAATCCAGGAAATCATTAACAAAAGGAATTCCCCACATAGACAAATAAAGATGAAAGAAGAAAAATATAGGCATACTTCTTTTTGTTGTGCTTTGCAGATGTTGCATTTTTTTTTACAAATTGAAGATTTGTGCAATGAGCAAGTCTGTCAGTGCCATTTGCCCAACAGCATGTGCTTATATTGTGGCTCTGTGTCACATTTTGGTAATTCTGAAAATGTTTCCAACTTTTTCATGATTATTAGATTTGTTATGGTGACCTGTCATCAGTGTTCTTTGATGTTACTATTGTGATTGTTTTGGGGAGTCACCAACCACGCCCATGTAAAACGACTAACTTGATAAATGTGTGTATTCTGACTGCTCCACCTACCCACCATTCCCCATCCCTCACCTGGGGGCTCCCTATTCCTTGAACAACAACACTGAAATCAGGCTAATTAATAACCCTATAAAGGCCCCTAAATGTTCAAGTGAAAGGAAGAGTCAGCAAACTTCATTGTTGTCTTATTTTATAGATGAGTCAGCACAGTGGATAGAGTGGTGGGTGTGGAGTCAGGAAGACTCATCTCCCTGAGTTCAAATCTGGCCTTAGACTCTTATTGTGTGACCCTGGACAAGTCATTTAACCCTGTTTGCCTCAGTTTCCTCATGCATAAAATGAGCTGGAGAAGGAAAGGGCAAACCACATTAGTATCTTTGCCAAGAAAACCCCAAATGGGGTCATGAAGAGTTGGACATGACTGAAACAACTGAACCACAAAGAGGATATAACTAATTCAAGGCAACAGCATCTAGTGATATAGTGATATAGCTATAAAAGTAGAAATAAAGCATTTCCCTCATTAGCCTTTAACATACATTCTTTCTCACAAATATACCATCACTGAGCAGAGTGGACATAGGTAAGAATATGCATGGGAGCACACATGCCTAGACACATATGTGGAGGGAGCCTTTATGCCTGGGAATGCTAATGCAGAAACAACTCATGCCTCCTCTGACTCTTCTAGACCTCTTCTAGAAATGTCACCATGCTGATGCCATTTGGCCTGCCCCATCCTAGTCTATGGATCCTGGATCCATAATTTCCATTGATCATTGATCTGCTGGATGTATGGTCTCTGCCAACCCCTGGTCCACTTAATACTGTCCTGCTGGATATTGCCAGGCATGGCATTACTGGGACCTACATAACTGTAGTTTCTTTCTACTTCCAAGTTCTTGCTTCATTTGAAATCTTTGACTATAGCACCATGTTTTACTCAGGAGAAGAGTGAACTCTGCCCTGCTCTTTTAGTTCAAAAGCCCACCCTTTAATAAATAGAAAAGCAGCTGCTCTTTTCTCAGCAATAAAACCAGCAATAGCCTTGGTGTGGGTTGGGGGGAGAGAGAAATTCTTCTCAGAATTTTTCTTTTTGGAGTGTTGGTCTTTCTAACCCTGGCAGGAAATTCCCTGCCCTAGGTGATAAACTTGTTAAAACACAGAAAAGGATCTTCTCGTGCTCACAGGCTTTTAATCTTTCATTTGTTTTAAATTTCTTGTTCATTTGACTTGGGATCCAAATTCTTTATGCCCTTTGATTTTTAGTCTCTGAAGGCAAGACTGCTATAATAACTGGCCAATAAACGCAGTCCTTATGAACCTGCCCAAAGTGCCTAACTAATGCAATCCCTAGATGGACTTTAGAGCATGCATAGATATTTTGTGACTCTCTGATAATTATATGGTAAAGAAAAGACTCTTTGATTAACCATGTAGATGTAACTAAAGATGGAACATTCAAAGAACATTAGTGGAACAGACCCTACTCTTTGTCTTTGCTGCCTTCTTGCCGGGTGGAGTTCTAATGAAAGAAGAGATAATGTTGTTATGGGAGAGAGGTCTCAGGCCCTTCCACTCAATGGCTCATGCATATGGTCCTTAGTTTACTGTCTCAGCATTTATTTTTTCATTTTAGGTGAAGGAGACTGGAGGCTACAACCTTGTGAGTTTTGAAAGGTCAGAAGAATGAGTCACTAGGAGGTCTAGGAGTGGCACATATTCTGCAGTTTGCAGCCAGTTGGTCTAGCTTTGAGACTCTGAGGAGTAAGGAGTGACCCTTCAAACCCAGCACCCTGGAGTTGGGGCTAGGACTCATCTGGCAGTGATGCCTATTTGGACATGAACTTGGTGGAAGTGCTGTGTAAAGATTGCATTGTCTGTGCTCACTCTCCACCAGAGACTGAGATAACATGAGGGAGAGAATCCCAAATTTTGGGGAAGGATGTTTGTAGCTCTGTTTTTGCTTTATCTACAAAGTTAATATACCTTTCTAAAAGCTGTTAATTGGATGATCATTGGAATGAGTGCTAATCACTGGCAGCTAACAGTGGAAGAAACTTAGTAAAATGGAGACTCAAGACAGTAGCAGCAGAGGAAGACACCCCCTACCCATTCCCATTACACCTCTAACAAATAACAACAGTCAAAGCAAAACCTATGGATAATGCAATTACGTCTGACAATGTGTGCAACATCCTCCACCTCTAGTCTGCCACCATTCTATTAAGAGGAAGGATGTGTGTTTCATGCTTTTTTCTTTAGAACCAAGACTATATTACAATTAATCCAAGTTCAGCTACCCTTTAGTGTTGTTTTCATTTGGAGTATTGATTGTATTCATTGTCCATTCATTACTCGTTATCTGTTGCACTCTGCATCACTCTATACAAGTCTTTTTTCTGTTTTTCCAGTCTGGATCTGTGATTTCATAAGAGTAAGGAACTCTTGATTGAGAAACTTCTTCAATCAAAAAAGATGAGCAAGTACTCTGTGACTTAGAAGACTAAGTAGTCCTCTGCTTTTAGAGGATGTGGCTGGGCATGGAGAAATTAAGTTGCTCGCCCAGGATTACGCAGCTAGTATGCATTAGAGGCAGGACCGACTGATTCCTTAATCACATGAAGCCAGCTCTCTACCCAGTATGGCATGCTGCCTTTGTAAAAGATTTTTTGGTAAAAAGTCACCAGGTCAGAGTTTTGATGAATGTGGTTCATGGGGAGTCATAGAATAAAATACCTTCTTCCTAGGAAGCCACCAAGCAATGGAGTCCAAGTGTCTTTCATTGTAATTAAATTATCTGACTAATTTCATTTATCAGTATTTTTTTAAAAATTCTCATTTATATGTTCTAGAAAGGACAATAAATTCATGTTGACATACTCATTACATACATAACTCCTTTCCCTATTAGCCATTTGACCGAGTTTATCACACTGTTTAGACTAGACAGCCTATTCTTATCCCTTATATCCCTTTCCCCCTACATATTTACAATTTCTCAAGTTACTGCCTGATTTCCTTTATCCAGGTGGACATAATGTATGTTAAACTCAGGCTTGAGTGATTTGGAGGATGGAGGTACCTTTATTTTTTCAAACACTAGCACTCTTTATTATTCTCACACAATTGGGTTTCCAGGAAGGAGCAATGATGTGGGTTTAAATTCCAGAATCCCTAACTAGAACGTCGTGAAGCTCCCTAAGCACACTCTGATGTGGAAAGCCTGCTCCGTGCACACTGGTAGGTCTCTCCATTTACCAAAAAGACTGGGTGGCAATTAGGAATTTCAAAAGCCAGATTAGCTTTTCTATCACCACTCAGCATGCTCTTGGGACATCACCCCCACTACCACTCAGCTTCACTCACAGATTCAAGGAATATAATTTATAATTTTAATATTAGCTAAAGCACAACATAATTAGAACTCTACATTTGCTACAACCCATCATAAAGCACTTTCATGGTCAAATCAAAATTTGGGGGGGGGGGGGGGGGGGTTGTTGTTTTGAATTATCTGCACCACTGTTTTTCTTTATTAGTAATAATGCTTAAATGAGAGTTGATTGTCTGTGGGAATGAATCCTGTTCTGCTTCGGTGACATGAAGCTAAGATGTGGCTCTGTAAAAGGACAATGGCCAACAAGAGCTGAGCTGAGCTTAGAACTGGTTAGATCTTAATTAGAATTGGCATTGGCATTGGCTTTGAGCAGAGCTCTGCCTCTGTGAGATTATATATAATGGGGCAAAGCAGGAGTCAGGATGTAGAGGAGGACTTTTTCAGTCAGATTGGAGGTCAAACTCAAAGAGGAAGAGAAAATAAGGGAAAGGAGAAGAATAGTGTTGGTCCACAGAGATCTAGATTGATCCAGAATAGGATAGAAGAAACCTGGAACTCTTCCCTAGGCCAACAGACCCCCAAATAGTGCAGCGTAGGCAGGTAGGCATCACCCATTTTCATGAAGGGGCTCAAACATGTAATTAAGTAAAGTTGCACCATTAGATTATGAGCTCCTTGAGGCAGGGGCTACCTTACAACTTTCTTTGTACCCCCAACTCTTTGTACAGTGCTTAGCATATAGGAGGCACTTAAAAAAAAGCTTACTGACTGATGGCTGGCTTCCTCAAGTTGCTTATTTCTTCTTTTACTTTGGATTTTCCTTGATGCTTTAATTTCACACTTTAAAGGCAAGCTGCTTGCAAGTTAACAAGTGCCCAAGATGATCTGTAATAAAAAAGAAAGAAGTCATTTCTTCATGATTCTCATGCTATAAAATGTGTTAAATTCGGATAAAATCTAATGACAAGTTGAATGTTACTCCTCTTGTCTTCGCTGCCAACTATTCCTTCTTTTTTTTTCTTTTCTTTTGGTGAGGCAATTGGAGTTAAGTGACTTGCCCAGCGTCACACAGTTAGTGAGTGTTATGTGTCTGAGGCTGCATTTGAACTCAGGTCCTCCTGACTCCAGGGCTGGTGCTCTATCCACTGTGTAACCTAGCTGTCCCCAAACTATCCCTTCTTTAGAGTAATTTTGAGCATTTCCTGATTAAGTGAAATGTAAGCTCAAGAACTGGTTCGTTTTGGTCTCTGTATCCCCAGCACCTAGCATAGTATCTGGGGACACTTTTGGTTGACTGATTATACATCTAATTTACTGTGGGAAGGCTCAGAGCCTTCCCATTTTCCCTTTTGTTGTTGAGTCATTCAGTTGTGTCTGACTCTTCATGATCCCATTTGTGGTTTTCTTGGCACAGTACTGTAGTGGCCTGCCATTTCCTTCTCCAGCTCATTTTACATATGAGGAAACTGAGGTAAACAGGGTTAAGTGACTTGCCCAGGGTCATATGACTAATGTATTTGGTGCCAGATTTGAACTCAGGTTTTCCTAATTCTATCTAGAGCTCTATCCACTGCACCAACTTAGCTGTCCTCTTGCTAACTAACTCTTCTTGCTAATTAAATAATCTTGGGCAGTTCTCTGCTTCCTAGACCCCTCTAAGTTTCTGCCCTCTGGTGACTATTCTCTATGTTCCTGACTCTTCTCTAGGCCCTTCTGGTCAGAGACAACATTGACAGGGGCTCATAGATAGGCTTTGTGACACAAAGAGTAGTAGACCCTAAGTGAGGAGAGATATGAATTCCAATCTTTTCCTCAACACTTACTTATTAGTTGTGTGACAACGGGCAAATGACTTAACTTCTCTGGGTCTCAGTTTCCTTATCTGTGAAATGGAAACACTACCTGTTATAACCTATCCCAGGGCACACATGTGTGGCTCAAGTGAAACACAGATGACTTAACAAACCTTAAAAGTGTTATATGAGTGGCAGCTGTTATTATAAAGACAGTGGAGAGGAGGAGGAAGAAAGCAATCAGTTGAGACATGAATGTTCAGTAAGGGTCCATCCTGAGCCAAATTGTGAGGGAGGCAAAGTTTATCTCCGATGCTTTCTGTGATGAAACATTCACAATCTGGTTCCTGATGCCCAGAACAGCTGATTCTTTCTCTGCCACCACCCGAGTGAGACAAAAAGAGATTTACTGGTCACAAATCTGTACTTATTGGACCCAGGCTTTGCCAGCTTTTCATTCTTCTCTGGCAGCTGGTATGTCTTCCTCACACCCAGGCCATCACATTTTCATTCAGTTTAACTGCAGTACAACAATGCAAGGAAGTTATATGAAACAAACTCTACCCAGTTGATGGAAATCAGTAATACGTTCTCATGCTCCTCAGCTTGGCACAGCTCCCTCCCATGTCCTGCCTGTTCCCGTGCCCCTCTTCATTAGGCCCCTCTTCCAGGTTACAGTTCCACCCTTACTTTCTATTCTCCCATCCAAGCTAAGCTGTTGCCTGATTTTGCTCCTTTTTCTCTCTGGAGGAATAAATCACTTTGCTCCTTGGATCCCAGGAGGATTTTTGTCTCTTGGCAAGACGACTGTCTCCTAAGCGACTTCCCTCACCAACTCAGCTGGTGTTCCTGTGATCTCTGCCCCCAAGTCATCCTGTTTTTCCTCTATCCCATTTCTCTGAACTTGATATTTAGGCCTTTCTCATAGGCTGGTCTCATAGCCTTTCCATTCTGGAGCTGCTCAAGTTCAATTCACAAAGAGAGAAGCCTCCCTTTCTCTTCCAAAGCAGTTTTCTAAATTTGTTCAATTCAATTCAATTCAGCATTTAAGTGGCTGCTACATGCCAGCCACTGTGTTAGGGGTTTGGGATGCAAAGCCCTCCAGTGCCTCACAAATCCATCCCAGCATCATCAGTTCAAATGAATTCTTTCACTGTATCTCTCTCCTCCCCATTCCTCGATTCATGAACAAGTCATTTAAATTCTCTGAATCTCATTTTCTTTATCTGTAAAATAATGAGACTAGATGGACTCCAAGGTCTATGATCTTATATAATATTAAAGACAACTACCAAAATAAATATTTAAATAAAAATTTAAAAATAAAGATACCTACCCAAGTGCCTATGGGAAGACTAAGTCATCTTCCATTCAAATATTTGATACTGTAGTTACAATTCAACAAATCCTTTGTACAGACTCAACCCCTAGTCATTTTTGAGGGGATAGGGGCAGAGGAGATCTTTTAGTTTCTTAACATGTTCCTTCCATAATACCTGGGGTTCTCATGCTACCTTCAGTCTTTGCTAGAACTTCCCACTTTGGTACCTCCCTAGCTGATAGCAATCCATCCCTTAGACTTTTCTCTTACCCTACTATGTTCTGCCCTCCCCCCCATTTACACAACAGTGGTATCTAAATGGTTTTGCCTCTCTTTACTGCTAAAGGTTCATAGACACTACTGTCCAGAGCATTTAGGGATGAGTTTGGGGCTGTGTCAGATGTAGGCATGGCCCATGCCAGTTCTTGGGGAAATCCAAGGGTACAAAAAAAGGACAATCCTCTTTTGAGACCAGGGAGGCAAGAGCAGACATAATTCAAAGGCCAGATAAAGTCCCTTCCTGCAGTGCATCAATATTTGGGAGTGGAGGCGAGTGGAAGAACTAGTACTGCTCAGAAGGTCCAAAACTAAGGGTCTTCATCAAATTTTAAGGATCTGAAATGAAGAACTGTAGGCAAGCTTATAAATGGCGAAGAAGCTTCTAAGGGACACTGGTAGAAGGAGTGTCTTCGTGCAGAAGTTGACTGTGCCAGTACAGTCTCAGGTCTAGTCTTTGTGCCCCTGAAATAAGGAATTCAAGCCTTGGGGCACAGGAAACTGCTTTAGTCCCTTCAACATATGTTACGATACCCAAAATGTATTATATGGAATGCCCACTATGATAAAAAATACTTATCATTAAAGTTATTATTGCTTGTTTGTTTGTTTGTTTTTAAGGGAGAGAATTGGGGAAGGGACCAGAACTTTGATTTCTTTGGTATATGGAGCTGTAGATGTGGGACAGAATTGACAATTCATCTTAAAACTTGGTTCTTAGGTCTTATAGCCTGGCACAATGAGAGGGTAAGTGATTTGGCCACTGGCCACATAACTGATGAGCATCAGAGTCAGGATTCAAACTGGGATACTCCTGGCTCTTCCTCTCTCTGTTAGGTAAAACCGTCTATCATCCTTAACATCTGATCCTTTAAGTACCAAATTAGTAAGTATTGGAAGAAATACCAATGTTTTGGTAGCTTAGAAGAGGGCATAAAGAAATGTTCAGAGAATGCCCAGAAGTGATGGGAAAAAATGAAAGGGGGCCTGCATGGGTAATCTCCTATATCACTAGGCCTTTGCTTGTGACTAATACACTTGAAGGAAGGATGGATTCATATGAAAATCAAGCTGTTGTCAAAGGAAACTGAATAAGTAGGATTTGTTAAATGATTTTCTATAAGTCATAGATACCAACTTCATGGGACTGATTTTTTTCTATGTTTAAAAATTTTTTCAGTTATAATCTCCATTTATTTTCATTGTGGCTTTGAAATCTTATCTTAAATCTTGCTTATTTCTTCAACAATTCTCTGTAGGGTTTTTTTTTTTCTTATTTTCCCTTTCCTTTTTTTCTTCTGAATCGTTTTGATTATATCTTTAATCTGCAGGTTTTCTGATTTTTTCTGTCTTTCAAAGTAGTGATGATGTCAGAGATCATGGATGAGTCTTTTACCTCTTTTCATAGGGTACTTTTGGCAGCCCATTCTGAGCTTTCCCATCTTTCCCCCTCACCCCCTCACTATTTCAGTCCTGTTGGGTTAATGCCAGAGTAAATTTCTCTCATCTCACCACTGCTGACGTTTTCCATAGGAACTGTTAAGCAGTGAGCATCCCCTTCAGCTGTTTCCTTTCTATCCTTTGCTTTCTCTCATTTCCAGGACTTGGCAGCCCTGACATCATGAGGCCGGGAGGTTGTCAGAAACTTGGGTTCCTGACTGTGTTTTGATTTTCACCTATTTCTTAGCGAGGGAAGTCTGCAGATCTTCTGACTGGAGAGTGATTGTATTTATTGTCCTATACCTTGAAGTTCAACCTAGATCACATCTCGTGCCAGTCTGGGTGGTAACCATGGTAACAATACTTGTAGGGGAAGGTTCCCTCTGTAAATGGCTGGGAAACACAGTTAAGTGGGAAGGGATTCTGTGTCAGGCCTCGACAACATCTCACTTCTATGAACTCCACAAAAGTTTTCTTGAACCATTGCAGCTTGACAACATTTACAGGAGCTGCTTAAGAACAAAGCCATTACATAAGAGTAAATGATGGAATCCTGATTCCTGAGGAAAGGATACTTTTCAATCCAGAATTAAATTGGAAGAATCTTCTCTCAGCTTTCTAGGTTCTAGAATTGGAAAGATCTTCTCTCAACCTTCTAGGTCCCAGAATTCAAGGGATTTTCTTTTAACTTTCTATGTTCTAGAATTGGAAAGATTGTCTCTGGGTCCTAGAATTCAAAGGATTTTCTCTCAGCCTTCTAAGTTCTAGAATTGGAAAGATCTCTCAACCTTCTAGGTTCTAGAATTAGAAGGATTTTCTCTCAACCTTCTAAACCCTGGGTTCTAGGTTTACAGTAACTGCCTAAGCATATTCCACTCCCCCCCAAACATTAGTCACTTCCACACATCAATGCTGCTCAAGGAATTTCAGGGAAGTGTCCAGTGGAGGTTAACACAAAATTTGCTATCATTGTGAGTGGGTCATGAAGGTGAGTGTGTGTGTGTGTGTGTGTTTCTATAAAATGCAAAGTATACTGGGAAGTCTAGCAGCTACCTCTTGCATTATCATTGAGTGGAAAGATTGCTGGATTTGGGGTCAGAGGAGCTGGGCTCAAATCCCAGCTCTGTTACTTACTACCTTGTTGTTGTTGAACCATTTTCAGTCTTCTCTGACTCTTTGTAACCATATTTGGGGTTTTCTTGGCAAAGATACTGGAGTGCTTTGTCATCTCCTTCTCTAGCTCGTTTACAAATGAGGAAATTGAGGCAAACGGGGTGAAGTGATTTGCCCAGAGTCACACAGATAGTAAGTATCTGAGGCTAGATTTGAACTCAGGAAGATGAGCCTTTCTGACTCCAGGTCTGTCACTCTATCCATTCTACTACCTAGCTGCCTACATTTACTACCTATATACCCTAAATTACTTTACTCCTCTGGGCTTCATTTTTCTCATCTATAAGATGAGAAGGTTGGACTAGATCAGGGATTCTTAAACTTTTTCCACCTGCAACCCCTTTTCTCATTTTTTGGCAGTTTTCCTTGTTGCATGTGTAGTGCAAAGTGTGTGTGCTTTATGTTCAGAACCAAGGCTGCAAGGAAGTTGCAGGATGCAACAGGGTCAAGTGCTGCCAGAAACACCTCAGATTCATTATGCGTTTGATTTTTATTTAATTTTTGGTTGTTGCGAGTTCAGAAATCCTTTACTGTTGCCAATTTTTTCGGGACCCATAGTTTAAGAAGTACCGGACTAGATGACCTCTAAGGTCCTTTACAGCTATAACTGTGATCCCAAGCCATTGACTTTATGAATTCAAGATTTGAGGAAGAGATGATCTCAGCCCAAGAATGATAGGTCCAAGAAAATGATGCTAAACCTCAGAATTTTTACTAAATATTTCATATTCAAGACTGCAGGGATTTTGAAGAGGGAAGAATAATGAAACTGGGTCACTATTTAAGACTTGGGAAGATAATACTCTGAAAGTCATTGAGAAAGAAAACAAAGTGGATAGGAAATTCCCCACAATTAGCTTCAGTGAGTGGGAGTGTTGGTTTGAGGTGGAGGGAGAATGGAGAAAGAAGAGGAAATGAGAATTTGGGAAACAGGAGGTACTTTTTTTGGAGGACTGGCCTGGGTTATACTTAAGGAATTCAGGATGGAGAGCAACTTGGCTGGGCATCAGGGTAAAAGGGGTGGGGTGGGTGGAGTGGGAAATTTTGGGGAAAGAACTTTGTTTGCCTTGCAGTTTTGCCAAGGGCCCTAGTGGCAATTGATGTGTAGCCGATAACCATCTTTGAGTTGCCTTTGCCATTTGTTGGCCATGGTTGGGATGTCAGGACTTGTTTGGAAAGCTATAAACCCTATCCTTCTTGGGTTCAGCCTAGACTCCTCAGGCCAGAAAGTTTAATAATCTTCACTTCCCCAATTCATTCCCCCACCTTTTTTTCCCAGAAGGCAGTAGGAAAGAGGGAAAGGGACAAGAGGAGGAGGAGGTATATACCCTCTGTGTAATCATTAATGGGTCATTGGACCAGTTTTGAGTCAACCTAGCGATATCTTCATCTAGGCCACAAATCTCCATCTTGACAATAAGAATAGTATGAAAGATTCTATCAAAGGCTTTGCTGAAATTGTATGCTATTGTCACATCTGACTTAAGAAACTAGTAACCCTGTCAAAAAAGGAAATGAAGTTAGTCGAGCCTGAATTCTTCTTCGTGGAGCCATGGTGGCTAGCTCTTAGTGTTCTCTTCTCTTTCTAAATGTTTACAAACTATATCTTTAATAATACATTGTAGAATTTTTGTTGTTGTTCGGTTGTTCAGTCACATCTAACTCTTTGTGACCCCATGGACTACAGCATGCTAGGCCCTTCTATCCTCTTCTATCTCCTGAAGTCTGTCCAAGCTCATGTTCATTGCTTCCATGAAACCATCTATCCACCTCTTGCTCTGATGTCCCCTTCTCCTTTTGCCTTCAATCTTTCTCAACATCAGGGTCTTTGTGGAATTTTGCCAGGAGACAAAGTCCGTAGTTCGTAAGCTCCATCCTCTTCTGTTTTGGAAAAATCAGAACAACATTAACCCTTCTTTACAATTTTAGCATTTCTCTTGTTCAAATTAAATTAGTTAACAAGTATTTGTTAGGTGTTTACTATGTGCCAGACACTGTGCTAAGTGCAGGGAATACAAATACAAGCAGAAAGAGAGTCTGGTCCTCAAGGAGCTTACATTCTAATAGAGGAAGAGGACATACAAAAGGGAATTGAAAAGCTGAGGGGGTGGATGTTTAGAGATGGAAGCATCTAGCATAAGGGCATGTTAGAGTCAAACAAGTTAAAACAGGATTTGTTCATGTCTATTTAAAGACCTTGTATAATAGTCAGTGCCCTTTTAATCCCTACATCACTAGCCTCCATAATTGTAGCACATCTAAATCCTTTTCACCATTTGGCTAGTCCTATCTGGCCCCCAGACAACATCTTTAATACCTATCCAATTAATGTTTCCTAGGACTCAAGTTTGATTGCCAACATATACTTTTTTGTTGAAATTTGACCTCTAAAAGTTGAACCCTGGGTCCAGAGTGCTTTTTTAAAATGCATCTATTTCCATATGTCAACAGATACTAGATTTTTGTCGTGACTAGCTCTTTGATTTGGCCTTCCTCTGTCTATGATGAAGCAGATGGTCCTAACTTTTTTTCATTTAAATTTAATCTTCTGATCATAGGAAATGAGCTGTTTGTACTAACAAATTCTTCCCCATTCTGGCAAATACTAGGTAAATAAATAGGTTTTGAAAGAAATTGTTTCAAATTTCTTGCCTGGTCAGGCTCTAACTTGACATTGGTGTTTCTAGAGATCTAATAACCATCTTAAGATTCTGGGTTGGTTGCTCATCAGAGACATTCTGCAAATAGTTTGCTTGATGCATTAGAAGCTGTAGCATGTACAGCGACTATACCCTGGGAAAACCTTCTTGAAGGACAGGCTAAACCAGGTTAACGGTAACCGACCAGGACCCAAACCCATCTGTGAATTACGGGGATGACTACCCCAAGCATGTGAAGACTTCCCCTAGCATAATGGGTGAATGAGAATAGTTTGTTCCAACTGCCGTGAAGGTGACTGAAGCAAGCTGTGGAGCACTTAGAGCTTGGTCGGACATTGAAGATGCCAACATCATCCACTGTATCCCAAGCCATTGCCAGTTATCTTGACTTTTGTCTTGCCACTGGACTTCTATGACTCTGGAAGAGAGAGTAAGTCTGATGACTTTGTGGAACTCTGCCTTATTTAAATCCAGTTCACTCATAAGTTAAAGACATCACCCCATGATGTCATTGGTCCTCTGTGAAAACAAAGGACAAACAATAACAAGCTTGACTCATTGAAATTCAATTCATTTCAATTCAACAAATATTTATTAAACAGCTCTGTGCAAAGCACCATCCTAGGGGATCTGGATATAAATATGAAAAACAACTCAGACCCTGCCCTCAAGGAGCTTACAACCTAATGGGAGGGAATGGGGAAGAAGAGACAAGTATTAAAATTAACATAATTCAAATTAGGATCTAATTAAGTAGCAATTACTTGTCAACTACCATGGAAAGCAAAGACAGAAACAAAGGTCCAATATACAGGGTGTCCCAAAAGTCTTAGTGCAGTTTTAAGTTTAATAATTTCAGAAATATAAATTCTACAACAAAAAATTTAAAAGTTAATTTTTAAAACTTATTTTACACTTATTCAGTTTTATAAATTTGGAACAATAAAATTTCAACTCTAACAAGACATAACCCTGTCATTATGTCGCCTATGTGACAGTTTTTGGATAACATTTTCTCAGACTGCTGGATTGGGAAAGGGGGACTTTGTGCGTGGCCATTCCAATCATCTGATCTATCCCCATTAGACTTTTTCTTGAGGGGTGATGTCAAAACTGTCATGTTTGCATCAAAACCTTACTCTTTGGATAATTTTAAGGCTAGGATTATAAATGTAGTCCCATCAGTCATTGAGAAGTAGCTGATCCAAGTTTTTACAAAGTTCAAAAACTGACTGGAGCAACACACAGCATGAGACAATGGTTATGCTGAATTTTAATAAGAAACATCGGCTTTAAAAAAGAAATTAGATAATTAGCCTTTCAAATTTTTTTTGTAAGTGTAGCATTTATGCTGCCGAAGTTACTAAAGCTTAAAATGGCATTAAAACTTTTGGGATACTATGTATACTAAAATATTCATGGCAGCAACTCTATGGTAGCAAAGACTTGGAAACAAAGTAAGTGACTATCAATTGGGGAATGACTGAAAAAAAATCCTGAATACTACAGAATATGATGAATATGAGCCTGGTGCAAGGCTGGTGGTTAACACTTAAATGTTTAGTGACTGATTTTGAGAAAAGTGGAAAGATATGTATTTATATAATGGGTACAGAAGTGTAAATGAAAATTTGATAACTAAACAGAAGTCAAACTTAGAATAATTGAAAGAGGGCTGGAAGGCCCTCTCAGAGAGGTGGGGGACTTCTAGGATAGATTATTGTATATTTAGCCAGATTTGAAAACTACAGCAAATGACTTTGCTTAATTTCTTTTTCTTACAAAGCAGGACTCAATTTGGAAAGTGGGGTTGAAATTATTGTTATCTAATGAAAAATTGCATCAACAAAATGATTTTTAAAATAATTGATGAAAAGGAAGGGAAAAGGTCAGAGCAGCAAGAAAGATTAGACAAGGGCTGTCTGTGAAGGCAGAGGAGATTTCATAGGAAAGATGACACTTAGCGGCAGGGTCATATGATTCAGAGCCTGAAGACTCTCAAGGCTTTCTATTCTAAGTCTCTCATTTTTAAAGATGAGGAGCCGAGAGGTGACTTGAATTGTCTGAAGATACACATGTAGTAATGTGATAGACGATTAATTGGACTCCTATTTTATTCCAATCAATATCAATCAGTTTGATATAATTACTAGGGGCAGTAATTATAAGTTCTATATATGAGGCCCCAGAGCTACGAACTGTGGATTGTAAGTTCACTTGCTCAGTCACAGGAATCTAACTAGAGGTTCTCTACTCTTGTTTTTCCTTGCTATGGTGACCAAGCACAGGATGGTGGAGGTGACTCAATTATATGGAAAGTCCCCCAGCTATTTTTGTTGCCTCTCTGTCTTCTGTCATCCCTCTATTGCCCAACATGGAGAGATGATCATGAGTACCAACAAGTGGCCCTGTCTGCTGCCCCATCAGCCCATATAAATGTTTTGACATCTGTTTATCAGCCCAACTCGTAGGTCTGCTCATTAGCTTGGTAGGATCTCCTGAAAGGTCAAGATACATCTCTTCATTAGCCCATTTGTCAACTAATAGAATTCTGTATTTTGTGTAGACCTCCTGGAGGATCAAGGGCAAGGTCTATCAACCAATGAGATTCTATATTTTTAGTTTGCTTTATCTGTATTGTCTGGGTATCAAGCACTATAAAACTAAGGCCTTGGAAAAAGGGGACATCTCAGATCATGAGGAAGATCTGACATCCATTTCATTAGAGCAGACCACGGACCCTTTAACAAAGTGCCATTGGCTTAGAGCTCTGCCTCAGTTTCTTTTATTGTAGGTTGGACAATTTTGGAACCCCACAGTAACTAACAAAACTGGGATTTGAACCCAGGTCTTCTGTCTCTAAATCCTCTGCCCCTTTCTTGGTACCACGCTTCCCCAAAACCCTATCTGAAATGGCAGGTGAAAAAAGAGACTCCACTCAGGTGCCACTTTCTAATGAAGCCTTTCCTAATCCCTGTAGCTGCTAGAACCCTCAATCCCCAAACTATTGTTTTTCTTCTAAAGGAATTTACATGCTTCTCCCATAAAATGTAAGCTCCTTGAGGTCAGAGATTGTTTTAATTTTGTCTTTGTATCCCCAGAACCTAGCTCAGTGCCTGGAACATAGTAGGCGCTCAATAATTACTTACTGATTAATAGACTTATAGAAGACTTACAGAAGACTTACAGACTTAAAGAAATAATCAGAACTAGAGACAAGCCAATCTGTTATGACTCTCTTGTCCAGTGAATCTAGTCTAGATGTAATTAGATTTTTGCATTGATACCACATATTACTTGAGTAGGTAGCCTAAAGTTACCTAACCATATTATCTAGAACAAGGGTTTTTAGCCTGAGATCCATGGATCAATGGATAGATTTCAGGGGGTCCATGGACTTGGATTAGGAAAAAAAAAAATACATCTTTATTTTCACTAACCTCTAACTGAAATTTAGCATTTCCTTCAAATATGAATAAACCTCACCCATATTATTCTGAAAAGGGGTCCATATAGGCTTCACCAAACTGCTAAAGGGGTCTGGCACACACATAACACAAAAAAGATTGAAAAACAAAAAAATAACCCTGCTCCAGAAGCTTTCTTGGAGGTAAGTTTGGAGTGGAGTCACTCAGCTCTAAGGAAGTACTTAAATCATATGATTTCAGCAGCAACCGTTCCAAAATGGTATATCATTTCGTTCTAACCAAGTCTGTGCTCGCTGCTATTTCAGGATTTCCCTGAAACACTCCTGGATACCTTTCTAACAGCCGTCTGAGCCTGTCTGCTAGCTCACCCCACTTAAATGTCAGCAGAGTAGCATTCTCCAGCCTCCATGCTCTATCTTAACTATTGCTGCTAAGATTATCTTTTGTTCCCAAGGCTCTGATCACATTAAACTCCCCTCCCCCCATCACTCTCAAGTAAATAACTCTGAAGTAATAGGTTTCTTGTTTCAATTCACAATAAATTCAAATTCACTATTTTTACCCTCAAGTTTGCTTCCTCTTGTTTTCATGCCCTGACCTGCCCATCTCCTTCTTTTGTTTCATCCCAGCTTTCTTCTCTTCTCTTTTTTCAGTCTCCTTTCTTCTCTCTTGACAAATGGTCCTTCTATTTTTGCTCTCATTCTTTTCTATTTGCTTCATTCATGACAACCTTTCGCTTCAGAGCAGATATGCAACAGTGACTGGGCATTCAACCTTGAAATTTGGGGCAAGTCACTTCCCCTCCATGAACCTCGGTTTTCTCATATAAAATGAGGGAATTAGAATGGACAAGATGATCATTAAGGTCCTTTCTAAACGCTATTGTTGAAAGAAGTCTTTCCTGGACAAATGATGGGTTTTTGTTTTGTTTTGTTTTGTTTTTCTCTTAGAGGTAACACAGAATAATGAACTGGACTTGGCCTCAAGAAGACTTGAGTTCAAATCTCACCTCACTCACTTGCTAGCTATGTGACCCATGATAAATCACTTAACTCTTCTTGGCCTCAGTTTCCCATCTGTAAAACATAACTTCTCTGAATCTCAATTTCTTCATCTGTAAACTTGAGATAATAATAATTAAAATACTTCCCTTACATGGTTATTGTAAAGATCAAATGTGATAATATATGTAAAGTTCTTTGCAAATCTTAAGCTGCTAAATAAATGTCAATTGTTATTATCATATCCCTCTGCAAGACACAAGTCCTTTGCAGAGCCTTCCTATGGTGCTATCTAATGAAATAAAAAATTATGTTTGAGCCTTAATTGAATCTAATGTCTCTATTAGAGCCTTCAGTTAGATCCTAACAACTAAATAGTTTAATATTATTAGCTTAATCTAACATTAAATAGCGGCACAGTGGGATAGAGTGCCAGGCCTGGAGTCAGGAGGACTCCTCTTCTTGAATTCAAATCTGGCCTCAGATACTTACTAGTTATATGACCCTAGACAAATCACTTCATCTTGTTTGCCTCAGTTTCCTCATCTGTAAAGTGAGCCAGAGAGGAAAACGGCAAACCACTCCAGTATCTTTGCCAGAAAAAACACACATGGGGTCACCAAGGGTTGGACATGACTGAAAAGAATGAACAATAATAATTCCCTTGAGCCAGTACAAGCTTGCTCTGGCCTATCCCTGCTCATCATTGTATAGCATTTTAAGTTTTAAAAGTATAATCCTCACAGCAACCTGTAAGGTAGGTCATGAAACTATTTTTATCTCTGTTCTACAGATAAGGAAAAGGATGCCTCAGAGAGGTTAAGTGACTTCCCCAGTGCCACCTTAATAAATCTTCATGGTAACTGCTGCCCATGAGAGAATCTTTCCTGTTGTTTTTGAAGAACTGGGGCTGAACCTTGGGGGCTAAACTCTCAGTCTAGTATCCTGGTAGAGTATGGGTGGCTTTCTTAGAAACTCTGATTTTCATTACTAAAAACATCTGTGTGACTATAATTATAAATATGTTCAGTTTTAACCTTTGTGAGTTAATTAACATGGTTTCAGTGGGAAACCATGAGGAATTTCAGTCTGAGAGACTTAGACATGGCAAGGCTAGATGGCTTCAATTGCTCACACCAAAGACTCACAGAAAAGCATAAGAAAATAAAACTATTTCCTCTGCAGAAGAAGGCCAGAAAAGTGCCCAGTGCACAATTGCTGTTACAAATGCTTGGTGAGTTGCTATGACATTTCTAAAAGTCGCAGACTTTTTGCAATGAATTATGGACACAATTAGATCTACCTGGTATAAGGATGGAATTGGTGTCCAGGCTATCTCTCTTTCCAATCATTCCTCCACATCAATCTGGTATTTCCAAAATGTAGGCCTGATCATAGCATGTCCTCCTGTTGTAAAAAACAAGACAAAACAAAACAAAACAAAAAACAACCCAACTCTCATAGTTCCCTATTGCTTCAAGGATAAAGTACATGATTCTTAGCCTGGCATTTAAAAGCTTTCCACAGTCTATAAGAAGGGGGAATGAAATAAATCAATGGTATCAAATTCCAATAGAAAGCGTGGAGGCCACCTAACCTTACCTAAGGATTCCTGTGGGCCACAGATTGACTTAGAAAGCCACGTATTAACATTATTTATGTTCTATTGGATTTTGTAAAATTTTGTTAAATATTTACCATTTACATTTTTTATTTGGACTGGAATACAGCACATTATTACCCAGGCTGTGTTTTTGATACCTCTGGAGTAGATGAGCTTAGAAGGTTCTTTCCCAGGACAGCTAGGTGGTACAGTGGATAGAATTCCAGGCCTGGAGCCAGGAAGTCTCATCTTCCTGAGTTCCAATCTGGCCTCAGGCACTTTCTAGCTGTGTGACTTGGGGCAAGTCATTGAACCCTGTTTGCCTTAGCTTCTTCATCTGTAAAATGAGCTGGAAATGGAATGGCAAACCACTCCATTATCTTTGCCAAGAAAACTTCAGACGGGGTCACAAAGAATAGGACATGACCAAAAATAGAACGACGACAAAAAGGTCCCTTCCAGCTCAAATCTATAATCCTATGACTTTCTGATATGTTCACTACATAGTATAGATGCTTCAGTTAGTAGATAGAATTTGCTTTGAAATAATTACCTCAGTCAGAGGCTGATGTTAACCCATTTTTGACACTCTCCTTTTGTCTCAGCATCACCAACGTGACGGGGCTGGGAGGAATCCCGACATCTCACCATTGCCCTATCCAGACAAGGTAGTGGTGGAGCAAACACATTTCCATAAAGGAAGGAAGGAGGAAGAGTGTGTCAGATAAACAATCATTTCACTGATAGCTCTGACCACAGGTCTCCTGATCCCTGTGTTAGGTCCCCCTGGCTTGAAACCTGAGCAGGGGCCAATGACCCTGAAAGTCCACCCAACCACTTCTTTTCTTGGACCCTGATTCAGATTCTGCATAAGGAGCCAAGAAGACTTTCCTTTATGGCAGGGATTCTTAACCTGAAATCTATAAGCTTTAAAAAAAATATTGTATTTGAATGTAGTTGGTTTCCTTTGTATTTAATTTTATACATTTAACAACATTATTTTGAGAAAGGGTACATAGGGGACTATGTACCTGTCCTCAGGCCAACTGATTTCCCTAATCACCAGCACTTGACAGGAGAGTTCATAAATGCTGAGATTTCTTAGTTGGAGACTGTACCTCTAATACCTTGGCAAAAGTGTGTCATTGCTTAAAAAAAAAAAAAAAAAAAAAAGGAGGACCAAATTAAAAAAAAAAAATGTGGAGGGATCAGAACAAATCCAGAACCATTACTTGGGGGAAAAACCTTCAAAGTTCATGAAATAATGACCAGCCAAAACTTCAAAGGATAAAGCATGTAACCAACTCCTGATAGACAGGAGATTGTCTCCAGATATAAAATGAGACAGGTGTTTTTTGGACGTGACCAAATTGGGAATTTGTTTTACTTGATTATGCATATTTGTTATAAAGGTTTTGTTTTTGTTTGCTTTGTTTGGAGGGAGTGAAAAGTAATGCTTGTTAATTAAAAAATTGAAATAAATTATATTTTTTAAAAGTGTATGAAAGAATATTATCACTTTGCAAAATTTAAAAACAGGTAAAAGTGGTTTTAAGTAACTTAAGTAACTGTAAAGAAGGGAGGGTGAGTTCCAAATGTTTCAGATGAAAACCCTGAGACCTTAAATGACTGTATAATCACACATTTATTTTAAAGTGGACCTTTTGGGTTATAAGAAGTATAAACTTTAGCACACTTCAACTGGCTAACTATGGATGGGGAAATAATGTCTTCCTCCATTCCTCTAATCCATGTTGCAGGCCAAAGCCAGAATAATGTATCTTATTCATAGATCTCGACATGTATCTTTTCTGCTCAACAATCTTCAGGGACTCCCTGTTGCCACAAGAGAAAATTTCAAACCTCTTTGGTTGGTACTCTAAGACTTCTAAAATCTAGTGCTACCCGAGCTTTCCCATCTCATCATATTTTTCCCATCCACACACTCTAGCCAAACTGGATTATTCTTTTTCACCCTAAATGTGCATTGCTTCTTCCCGCCTCCTTGCTCATGTCTAGAATGTTCTGCCTCTCCCTCTGGATCTGTTGAATTACTATTCATCTTTTAAAGCCCAAATCAAATGTCACTTCCTCGAAGTCAACAGCAACATCCCCCCTCAAATGCCATTTTGTGTTGTACTACTCCAAAGTGCTCATCCTATAATAAATACACTGTCATTATCTGTGTTTATATCTTACTCCCCTGCTGGATTGTAAGCATCATGAAGGCAGAGACTCTATCTTATCTCCAATTATACTTTTTTCACCTTTCCATTCTTTATAATTTAGCCAAACTGGCTTTCTTGCTATTCTTTGCACACAATACTCCACCTCTAGCCTCCATACTTTTTCAGTCTGTTTCCCAGGACTGGATTGTATTACCTCCTCACCTCTGTTACTTGGAATCCCATCTTCCTTTAAAGTTCAACTCAACTGCCACTTCCAAATGAGGTCATTCCAGGGGCAGCTAGGTGGCACAGTGGATAGAGCACTGGCCCTGGAGTCAGGAGGACCTGAGTTCAAATCCGGCCTCAGACCAAACACTTAACACTTAGCTGTGTGACCTTGGGCAAGTCACTTAACCCCAATTGCTTTAAAAAACAACAACAACAACAACAACAAATGAGGTCATTCCTAATCCTGCCCACATGTCAGCACCTCCCTTTAAAATTATCTTGTATTTACTTTACATATATATTTCACCTATTTACATGTGTAGATGTTGTTTCCCCTCAGGAAAATGGAAGCTCCTTCAGGGAACGTACCATTTCATTTTTGTCTTTGTATCCCCAGTGCCTAGTAGGTGCTCAATAAGTGCTGATTGGTTAGCTAAGCTTTGCATACAGCAAGTGCTGAATAAATGCTGCTTATTGTTTTGTTGATATCTGTGAGATAGTACAGTACAACTGTGTGTTGTTGTTGAGTCATTTCAGATGTGTCCAACTTTGTGACCCCATTTAGGTTTTCTTGGCAAGGATACTGGAATGGTTTGCCATTTCCTTCTCTAGCTCATTTTACAAATGAGGAAACTGAGGCAAACAGGGTTGACCTGCCCAGGGTCACAGAGCTAGTAAGTGTCTGAGGCTGGATTTGAGGCCCAGAAGATAAGTCTACCTGATTCCAAACCCGGTGCGCTATCCACTACGCCACCTTATTTACTCTCCCCCCTTTACAGATTCGGAAAACTGAAGATGATAGTTTAAATTAACTTATGGTCACACAACTGATAAGTGTCAGAGGTAGGATTTGAACCCAGGACTGTTCTGATTCCAAGCCTAACATTCTTTCTACCACAACATGCTGTCTCTCTAATTTTCTCTAGTAATGTAATTTTAAAAAGTTATCCCCAGCAGTCTTCCTGAATGTTCTGTCCCCTCAAAACTCTGCCTAGTAATAAGCAGTTAAAAGTCTAATCCCTAAAGTGACCTACATCACCACTGGGAAAGGGCTTTCTTCATTCCATTGTGGTGATAATCTTGGACTTCCAGCAGGTTACCAAGTCAATTTGTTTCCCTAGCAACCTGAAGACAGCATCAGGAAAATGAGAACTAAAAAATCAGATCTGGTCATAGATTTCACTGTTTGGGGGATGGGTGAGGAGGAAAGTGGGGGGAAGAGCAGCTTCAGAACACTTTCTGGCCACAAATCAGGAGTGGGCAACTTGCCAAGTTGGGTGACCCACTTAAAAATCTTAGAATTGTAAGACCTTCCATCCCTTTTCAGGATCAAAGCTCTTCTGACATTAAGAAACATAAGCCCTAAAAGTAACATATGCTTTAAAGAAAAATTGAATTGTAGTTGGAAAAAAGAAACTTCTGTCTATGGGAACGACTCTTCCTGAAAGACTTTTTGAACCTTGGTTTACTCTACTGAACCCAGGACAAAGGCAGACGCGTTTGAGCTACTGTCAGCATTCAAGGCTTTAGCACTTCAGTAGCCCCCCACCCCCACTTCATCCCACGTTCCTGCGCACCCGCTTGTCTCTGGTAATCATGAAAAGGGCTGTAGACTGCCGAGGTGCCACAGGAACAAAACGCATGTGAACAGAAGGAGAAAATGAAAGCGGCTCCAGACTGTAGTGGGAAAAACAGTGCGAGTGCTGGATCCAGCCCTGGTTCTAACACTTAGAAGAAGCGTGGCTGTGGAGAAAGTAATTCACCTCTTTGACTCAGTTTCCTCATCTGCTACATGAGGATAATGACTCTTGAACTACCAACTTCACTGATGTTTTTAAAAAATAAATTTTTATTGATGTCTTCTGTTTCTTACGTCCTCATCACTATCCCCAGCATCCTTCCTCTTTCCCCTCCCATATAACACAGTATTTTTTTTTTGAAGAGGAAAAAAATAAACACAACTGATTGATATGCTAGAAAAGTCCAGAAAAATAAAAAAGGCTTCGTGGTGGTTTTTTTAAATGAGGAAAGCACTTTGTTAACATTAAAGCCCTAGAGATACATGAGTTATTATTGTTAAAATGAACAGACTCATAAAGGCAAATAATTTATAGTGATTAACAAAGCCCATAAGTTTCTACTAGCTGTGTGAGGCACTAAGGGCCTCAGTTTCCTCAGGTGTACAAAGAAAGTAACACCTGCCCTGACTACTTCACAGGGATATCGTGCTGAGTAAATGGGGTCATGGCAGCCAGGTGGTGCAGGGCAGAGAGTATGGCGCCTGGGAGTTCAAATCTGTCCTCGGACACTTTCTAGCTGTGTGACCCTGGGCAGTCACCTCACCCTGTTCACTTCAGTTTCCTCATCTGTAAAATGAGCTGGAGAAGGAAATGGCAAACC
>NW_020954580.1:65548-71303 GCF_900497805.2 Vombatus ursinus | reverse complement strand
AACCCTGTTTGCCTCAGTTTCCTCATTTGTAAAATGAGCTGGAGAAGGAAATGGCAAACCACTCCAATATCTTTGCCAAGAAAACCCCAAGTGGGGTCATGGGGAGTCAGACACACAGCACCTGGAACGACAGCGGAATGGGCCAGAAAATCCAGGCTCTCCAGATTTCCTCCAAAAACAAACCGTCATGTCAAACTGAACGTGGAACAGCAAAAATAAAGGGGCAGAGCAGTTGAAAGACAGGACCTCTGGGGGCTGAGGTTTGGCCTGGGTGAAGTGTAGACACGACTCCACTGAATCAATAAACAGCAGGCCCCTGGGCAGCGGGGTGGGGGGCAGCGGAGTGCGCGTCAGCTTAGGCCTCAAGAAATTTCAGCCGTTGAACTTTCACCTCAGAGCCTCATGAACTTTCGCCTCATGAACTTTCCTCTCAGGGCCTCCCGACCTCTCAGCCTAGAGGTGCCGCCTTGGCTGGCCCGGGCCTGCCGCCTGCCGGTGAGGAGGCGCGAGCACACGCCCGGTGAGTGCGGAGTCTCCGGGAGGAGCATTTGCGGGACCGCGTGGTGGGGGGTCCTAGCCGTGGCTTAGAGGGAACACAGGAGGGCCCGAGGTTGGACCCCCGGACAGGAACCAGAATGTAACATGAATAGCAGTGCTAAACTCTGGCAATGACAATAAGAAAAGGAATCAGAATAGGAAATATGGTTAAAAAATTAATAATGGAATAATAATGGAATTATTAAGAATAATATTTCAGACGGAATTGGAATAATAATAATATTTATTATATTATAATATAATAATAATATTTATTATATTATAATATAATAATAATATTTCAGAAGAAATCAGAACAGGAAATGAGGTTAATAGAATTACCTCTTTTGCGGATGATATGATATGATGATATATTTGGAAAATCCTAAAGACTCAACTAAAAAATTAGTTGAAACAATGAATAATGTGGGCACAGTGGCAGGATATAAAGTAAACCCGCATAAATCATCAGCATTCCCACATATCACCAACAAAACCCAGCAAGAAGAGATAGTAAGGGATGCCCATTTAAAATAACTCTAGACGATGAAATATCTGAGGGTACATGACGATTTTACCTAAACTAATTAATATATTCAATGCCATCTCAATTAAATTACCAAAAATTTATTTTACTGATGATAACATGGAACGCGTTACCTATCAGGCTTATGGATAGATGAACAATTTATGAATAAATACAAGATAGAGAGCAGAGTGAGGTGTAAAATGGATAATTTCAATTACGTTAAAAGCTTTTGTACAAATAAAATCAATGTAGCCAACGTCATAAGAAAAGCAGATAAAGAAATCAATAGATGTTGGATAATTGAAGTCCCCTAAAATTGGTGTATTGTACTTCTGGACCAAGTGGATGATTTGTTTTCTGAACCCCTCATCTAATTCATCCTAATAAATCTAAAAACCCAAGCTTGAATCTCAGCTCTGTTGTTATTTATTATATCTGGCTTTGGGTTTAAAAGGCTTGGGTTCATATCCTTGCCCTGCCACTTATATTTGTGACCTTGGTCGTATCTCTTAAATCTTTCTGGGCCTCAGTTTCCTCATCTATAAAATGAGAGGGTTGGATGACTTGATCTGTAAGATCCTTTCCAATTCTAAATCCTATTATCCTTAACTACATAATCTGCCTGCTTTCTTCTGAAAATCTTATTTCATTATTCCCAGGCAATGGGAACATGCTTCTACTCCCTCACGCTTCAGGAAACACCAACAAATAAAATTAAATCCTAAAATGAAACCTGTGCTTTTTACCTATATTTCTTCCCACAGCATCTAACCTTGAAGATATAAGCATTGTTACTGTTTTCACTAAGTTACGTGAACATGTTCTGAAATATGCATTTATCATATTCAGTATTCATTTGTTCATCTACTAGAATGTAAGCTTCTTGAGGGCAGGTGCCTTAGTTTTAGGGAGCTATAATATGCTGCACATTGTACAATTCACTCTGCAAGGTTTTATGGAGAATACAGAGATAAATAAATTCGTCTCTACTCTCAAGATGCTTTACTATTTCATGAAGCAGGGATGAGAAATGTACACGGCACAATCCAAGATATAATAAGTTTTCTTTTGTCCTGACCTACAATTTAATCAATATGTGGAAGACCAAATGTGGAAACTCCTTCCACGGTTGTAGATTATTAGCTTGTCAGTATTTTAGAGCCGGCATTGGCTGAGGGCACTGAGAGGTTGGGTGACTTTATGTCATCCCACAGTTATTATCTGTCTGAAGCAGGGCTTGGCCTCAGGTGTTCCAGACCCTGAAGCTGAACCTCTGTCTGCTCACCACCAGCTTCTACACAATTATATGACTGGCACAGATAATTTCATTCCTAATCTGGTCACCTCCACCTCTTTACCACGAAGTAATTACATTCAGAAATGACCCAAAGAGCCATGAAAAATCAGGATCAGTCTATTCAAGGTAAAAATGAGCTCTTGCATGTCTGGTTTATTATTCTGATAGCCATGAAATGAACTGAGAGGCAACACTGAACAGTAAAAATAGCGCGTGATATGGAGATGTGCAGACGTCTAAGAAAGATTGTTTATTCTAGGTGAACTGGGAAATCATCAGAGGCTGTCTCTTTGGCCCCAAGAAAGCAAAGCTCACTCATCCTGCCTTTTCAGATTTATTGTTGTTGTTGTAGTTAGCTCCCACTTTGGAGCTCCCTAAAGGCAAGTGGATTGGACATATAAATTATGAAGAACAAGGCTTACAAAAATGTCGCACTGAGTATTATTTTTTCATGCTTATTATATGCTACTACATATTCTGTGGTGGGAAAAGTCAAGATTCAGAAGAGCAGAAAGCTGAAAAATGATTTTATGGAACAAGCTTTGGCCTGGGAGCCAGAACTGTGCCATCCCAGTTCTGCCACTAACTGGCAAGTTACTACCCCTCTGGGCCTCAGTTTCTTAATTGGTATATTGACCTAGATGATCTCTAAGGCCCATAATAACATATTATCATTTTATGACTCCAGTCATCACTATCAGGATCTTAGACCTGATAATTTCCAGAAAATTTGCTAATGCTATATATCACCATTTCTTTTTTATTTAATTTTTAATTTTTTTATTTTTAGGCAATTGGGGTTAAGTGACTTGCCTAGGGTCACACAGCTAGTGTAAGTGTTTGGTCTGAGGCTGGACTTGAACTCAGGTCCTCCTGACTTCAGGGCCAGCACTCTATCCACTGCACCACCTAGCTGCCCATATATATATATATATATATATCACCATTTCTTGAACTTTGCAGCCCATCCCCCCCTGCTTCTGAAAATGGACTCCAGAGAAAAAAGCTTGGCTGTGGTGGCTAAACACTACACATGGCTGGAATTTAATTGGAAAGTCATTGATTAAGCTGCAAACTAGCTGAGGAAGAATCTGAAAATGGAAATAAAGTACTTAAGATATATAAAAATGAGTCAGCTATGACAATATAATACAATAATTCCTGAATTCTGAATATATTTTGGAACTATATACCATATTACAATCACTTGCTTCGGATACCTGTGATTTAGATGAAGACTCATCCTCCTAGGTGCTGATCCCTTTAATAATAATAGCTAGCATTTTTATAGTGCTTTAAGATTTGCAAAGTGCTCTCATCCTCACAACAACCTTGAGAAGCAGTTGCTACTATTATACTCAATCTATTGTTGTTTTTTAGTTGTTTTTCAGTCATGTCTGACTCTTCATGACCCCATCTGGGGTTTTCTTGGCAAAGACACTGGAGTGGTTTGCCATTTCCTTTTCCAGATCATTTTACAGATGAAGAAACTGTAGCAAATAGGGTTAAGTGACTTGCCCAGAGTCACTTAGCTAGTAGGTTTCTGAGGTCAGATTTGAACTCAGGAAGGTGAGTCTTTCTGACTCCAGGCCTGATTCTCTATCCCCTGCTCTACCTAGCTGCCCCCAATTTATAGACAAGGAAACTGAGGTTGAGAGAGATTAAAATCACTTTGCCCAAGGTCACAGGGTTAGTAAGTATATGAGGTAAGATTCAAACTCAGGACTTTCTGACTCCAAGATCAAAACTCTACCACTGTACCCACTTGCTTCCTCTATTGATGCTATAACAGATGCTTGTGAGTTTCTGTGACAGAAAAACTCATTAATCTGCAACCAATCTAGTGATGAATCTTGCTCTCTGGGCACTAAGTCTGGTTTTTAGATAACAAACATAAAGTCTGTTTCTAAGTACGTGTTCAAAGACTCTCCAGTGTGGTAGGACTGGCCACGGTTTGCATTCAGCAGGTATAGACTTCAAGAAGTCAGGGTCACTTCCGGCCCCTCGGGGACATTAGAGGAGACAAAGGCGCCATATTTTCTCCAACGTTAATGCCTGTGGCAGATACCACCCATCTTTCCTCACCACCTCTGTTGAGGGCTAGTGCTCTCCTTTTGAGGGAGCCTGCCCTAATAACAAAGAAAAAAACAAGTGGAAAAATAGAGTTCAGTAAAACTAACCAACACATTAGTTGAGTCTGGTCCTATGCCTGCAAACAACAGAATCACAGAAACTGAGAATTAGAAGCATCCATCTGATCATTCATCATGGAAGGAATACCCATTGCAACATCTCCAACAAGTGGTCAGACATATGCTGCTTGAAGACCCTCAAGATGGGAGAATCTATTATCCGTTCTTTGTTTCCCTTTTCTCTCCACTTATACATCCACTACCCTACATCGGGCCCTCATCCCCTCATGGCCAGACTATTGAAAATCACCTTTTAAGTGGTCTCCCTGCCTCAGGACTCTCATTCTAATCCAACCTATACTCAGCTGCTACGGTAATCTTTCTGAAATGCAGGTCCATGCCACCAACTCCACTGGCTCTCTATTGCCTCCAGGCTCAAATATGAAAATCCTCCATTTGGCATTTAAAATCCTTCATGACATGGTCCTTTTCTTCCTCTCTCATCTTCTTATATTTTACCCACCTCACACATTCTCTAATTCAGCTATACTGGCCTTGCTGTTCAACATTCTGCCTCTGTCCTCCATGCCTGTCCTCCTTGGATCAAATCACATTTTCCTTGGTTCAAATCACACGTTCCAGAATAAGTCTTTTCTTCCCTGACCCTGCTACTCCAATGCTTTACCCCTGAAGTGATCTTTGATTTCTACTGCTGTATCTATCTTGTAAGTATTCGCTGTCATTTCCCCCATTAGAATGCGAGTTTCTAGAGACAGGGACAGGTTTTGTGGGTTTGTTTGTTTTTTTTTGTCTTCTTTGTTCTCCTTGAAATGTGACTTCAATTTCAATTTTGTAGGACTCTAACTTTCCCCATAGACAAAGGAAATGGTTCACACCTTATATGAAGCAGTGAAGATTTTCTTCTGTTTTAGTTTATATGTTGTTGTTGTGTTGTTTCAGTTGTGTTCAACTCTTTATGACCACATTTTTGGGGTTTTCTTGGCAGAGATACTGGAGTGGTTTTCCATTTCCTTTTCCAGCTCATTTTACAGGGGAAGAACTGAGGCAAACAGAGTAAAGTGACTTGTCCAGGGCCACCCAGCTAGTCTGAGGCTGGATTTGAACTCATGAAGTCTTCCTGATTCCAAGCCCAGTGCTCTTTCCACTATGCCATCTAGCTGCCCGTTTTAGTTTACACTGAATATTAAGTCCTTGAGCTAATGTTGGACATTAGCTCATTATTGACCATTACTGATAACA
>NW_020954580.1:62980-65538 GCF_900497805.2 Vombatus ursinus | reverse complement strand
ACATTAGCTCATTATTGACCATTACTGATAACATCTGTTTCTGGATTCATAAACCACCTTTAGGTCAGTGTATGCCTTATAAGAAGCCATCTGATTGCATAGGATGATAATGAACTCAAGAACAGATGAGATGTTAGGGTGGCAGATGAAGATTAATGATTACCTTTAAAACAAGTTCCATTAATATTGAAATGGGAAAACTGCCATGAACTGTGACTGTCTTATTGACAACATGATGGAAAATCAATAATGAGACCATGAAAATGAAAACAAATGACATTCAGAACAAACAAGGGTTTGTTCTTCCAAAAAACCTGGCCACCCCACAATAAAGAACTTTCTCCTCCGCTGTTTTTAATTTCATTTCCTTTGTAAAGATATGTATACATATCTATCTGCATTTATGCATACATACACATACATGTGTGTATACATATATACACGCAGAGAGATATTAAAAGGGAAAGACAACGTGATGCAGTATGAGAGAGGATAGAAAGGTAGAGAGATGAACTTGGAGCCAGGGAGAGCTGGTTCAAATCCTGCCTCTTGACAATTGCTGGCTGTGTGACCTGGGAAAGTCATTGAATCTCTCAATGTCAGCCAGCTCTAAGACTAAGCTATTACATGGGATTTTCCTACACTAAGAACATCACAAAACCAAAAATACAACATAAATACATTTGATTTGTGATTTTATCAACATGAGAAATTCCTTCCGTAAAAAAAGATCATAGCCCACCTATGAGCTATTAATTTTTTTATTAATTTATTTTAATTTATCAACAATCACTTTCATAAGCTTTAGAGTTTTAAATTTTTCTCCCCCTCCCTCCCTATCTCCCTTCCCAAGATGGCGCACAATCTGATATAGGCTGTACATATACATATACATATACATATACATGTACATATATATATATTTTCACATTAGTGATGTTGTAAGGAAGAATTAGAACCAATAGGAGGAACCACAAGAAAGAGAAAACAAAACAAAACAGAAGAAAAAATAGCAAATAGTATGCTTTGCTCTGCATTCAAACTCCATAGTTCTTTCTTTGGATATGGATAGCATTTTCCATCATGAGGCCTTTGCAGATGTCTTAGATCCTTGTATTGCTGAGAAGAGCTAAGTGTATCAATATTAGTCATCACACAATGTGGCTGTTACTGTGTACAACATTCTCCTGGTTCTGCTCACTTCATTCAGCATCAGACCATATAAGTCTTTCCAGGTTTTTCTGAAGTCTGCTTGCTCATCATTTCTTATAGCACAATAGTATTCCATTACATCCATATACCACAACACAAAAATCCACTTTCTGTCCCTCTCCTCCTTCTCTCCCTCCCCCCAAATAAAAGAAAAATAAGAGTCTTATAACAAATATGACTTGTCAAACAAAACAAACCCTCACATTGACCATGTCCAAAAAGCTGTCTCTCCATTGGCACCTGAGTCCATCACTTGTCTATCAGGAGGTGGGCAGCATGCTTCATATGACAACATTTAAAAGTCACATAGTAATAAAGATAGATTTTTATGTTGTTTTAGCAAAAATAAATGTTTGCCATTGATGGTGATGATCGAGAAAAGCAGTTGGTAGAAGTATAGAGTCTCAGACCTTAACAGTCATAGAATTACAGAGTTTAATGAGATCATTCTCTCTCTTTTTTTTTTTTTGGTGGAGGTGAAGTATAGTTGCTTGCCCAAGGTCGTACACAATTTCATAGACCCAGAACTGGAAGAGACCTTAGAAATCATCTAGTCTACCTTCCTAATTTTACATATGAGGTAACTGAAGACCAAAAAAGTCAGGCAGCTTGCCCAAGTTTACACAGTTAGTTAGTGACAGGGCCAAGATTAGAACCTAGGTCTTTTGATTTCCACTCCAGTATTCTTTTCACTATAATCTGGTCCAGCCTCCTATATATAGATCCCTTCTACAACATTTCTAAGAAGTGGCTAACCAGCTTTTGTTTGACCACCCAGAAAAGGGTTAAAAATGGCCATTTAAAGTACATAGTATGTAACAATTGTGCCCATTTAATTTTTGCGTAAAGAGGTTTAAAAATAGTCCTGCATGCTCTGTAGTTTTTTCCCTCTAAAAATTCAAAATGCCTTGAAGGGGAGGTGAAAGTTCCTTATTATTGTTTAATGTTCTTCAAAAAATTATAAACGAGACTCAAACCAATGGGGTCAGCTTTATGTATAGCTGAGTAGGCAGCTGCGAAAGGAGTCTGGCACCTCTTTTTAAAGGCAAATACCCCTGGAAAGAGTAACACATCAAATCACTAGGACCTTAATGTAATTCAAATAATTAAAGATAGAGAAGGGAACTTGGGGCTCCAGTCTCCTTATTTCACAGATCAAGAACTTAAAGACCAGAGAGTAAAATGATTTGCCCAAGGTCACACAAATACATGGATAGTAAGTAGTGGAGCCAGGAAACCCAGGTTTTCTTGTTCTCTCTCTCTCTCTCTCTCTCTCTCTCTCTCTCTCTCTCTCTCTCTCTCTCTCTCCCCCTCTCTCTCTTTCTCTCCCTCCCTCCCCACCTCCT
>NW_020954580.1:0-62970 GCF_900497805.2 Vombatus ursinus | reverse complement strand
CTCTCTCTCCCCCTCTCTCTCTTTCTCTCCCTCCCTCCCCACCTCCTCTCTCTTTCCCTGTCTCTCTTCCCTGTCTCTCTTTCCTCTCTCTCTTCTCTCTCTCTCCCTCTTTTTCCTTTCCCACTTTTTTCTCTCCTCTTTCCTCTTTCTTCCCCCCTCTATTCTCTTTCTCCCTCCCTTCCTCCCCTTTTATTGTTCTATTTCCACTCTCTCTCCCTCCTTCCCTCCCTCCCTCTCTTCCCTCTCTCTTCCTTCCTTCTTCCTTCTCTCCTCTCTCTTTTCTTTCATTCTTTCCTCTCTTTTTCTTCCATCTTTCCTCTTCTCTTTTCTTCTTCTCTCTCTCCATCTCTCTTGGTCTCTGTCTCTTCTCTCCCTGTGTGTCTCAGTTTCAGTCTTTCTGACTCTATGTCTCTCTGTCTCTCTCTGTCTGTTGCTCCTGTCTCTGCATCTCTCTGGTGTCTCCATCTCTTTCTTCTCTCTCTGTTTCAGTCTTTCTGTTTCTGTCTGTCTCAACTGTGGTTCCCACTCACCCACACACATGAGCACAAACACACATCTTTCCTTTCCCTTTTAAAACACTGTCTGTACCACTCATTTGTTGCATAGGATCATAGGATTATATAGAGAGAGTTTGTAGAGACTAAGAGACTCTCCTAGGTATTGTCTTGCATTGCTATACATTGATGTTTGGTGGTGGCCTAAATAAGGTATAATATTTAGCATTATTAGCCCTGCTCTGTTCCTGTCACTATGGAAATGAAATGAGATTACCCAGGACTAAGGACCATTTGAAATCTTTATCTGTTTCATAAGTATCTGTGGCCAAAGAATTCATGACTTACTGGCCAACTTGTTAGTGAGGATCTGGCTAGTAAATACTGAAATTTTTAAAAGTTTTTCAGTGCCACTTATTCTGCCCAGTGCCTTAGCCTATCATTCAAGTTTTTCTGAAGAAAGGCTTCAGGAGACCTTTCCAAGCTTCTTTCATAACTCTCTCTTTTATATATGTTATGATCCCTGATTTCATGCTTTCCTGGCTTCCTATCTTTATTTAATCATTTCCTGTATTTGGAATATTTTCCTCAATTATCCTGAGAGACTTAGGACAAATGCAGCCTCTTCCATGAAGTTGTCCCTGCTTCCCTCATTTGGAAGGGATTTTTTTTTCCTCCTTAGAAGTCTCATAGCACTTTGCTTTTATTGCCTTTTCTGAATTTGTCATATGGTATTTTGCATTGTGGGATAGTGGGTAGAGAATGGGCTTTGAAGACAGAAAGATGTCAAATCCTACTTTTGACAGATACTGGCTAAATAACCCTAAGCAAATCATTTAACCTTTCAGTGTTATAGGCAACATGCTAAGACTATAATTTGGGGCAAAGATGAAAACCTGTATTGGTAGAATTTTCCTCACCCCAAAGTTTCCTGTGCCAGTGAAATTATAGGTCCAGTTTCTATACCATTCTATTTTGCATTATAGTTATATGTAGGAAATGGTATTTATGTCTTGTATCTCCTACATATTATAAACTCCCTGAAGCAGGATCTTATTTAACTTTAGCTTTCTCCTAAAACCTAGCTGGAAAGCACAACAGAAGCCACTGGATTGGAAAAGATCAGTTTATGCCCCAATCCTAAAGAAGGACAATGCCGAAGAATATTTAAATTACCAAACAATTACCCTCATTTCACATGCTAGCAAGGTTATGCTTAAGATTTTGCAAGTTAGCCTTCAACAATATGTGAACTGAGAATTACCAGAAGAGCAGGCTGGTTTTCAAAGAGGCAGAGGAACTAGAGATCAAATTGTCAACATTCCCTGGATTATGGAGAACACAAAGGAGGTCCAGAAAACAACGTCTACTTCTACTTCATTGCCTACATAAAAGCCTTTGACTATGTGAATCAAACAGAATGTGGCAAGTCCTCAAAGAGATGGGAATACCATATCATCTTACTTGTCTTCTGAGAAACCCATATTCAGGCCAAGAAGCAACAGTAAGAACTAATCATGGAACAACTGATTGGTTTAAGATTGGAAAAGGAGCACAACAGAGCTATAGATTGTCACCTTATTTATTTAACTTACATGCAGAGTACATTATGTGAAATGCCAGGCTGGCAGTGTCTCTGATAAGGGCCTCATTTCTAAAATATGTAGAGAACTGAGTCAAATTTATAAGAATATAAGTCATTCCCCAATTGATAAATGGTCAAAGGATATGAACAGGCAGTTTTCAGACAAAGAAATTAAAGCTATCTATAGTTATGAAAAAATGCTCTAAATCATTATTGATTAGAGAAATGCAGATTAAAACAACCCTGAGGTACACAGTATATCTATCATGACAAAACAGGAAAATGACAAATGTTGGAGAAAATATAGGAAAATTGGAACACTAATGCATTGTTGGTGGAGTTGTGAACTGATCCAACCATTCTGGAAAACAATTTGGAACTATGCTCAACGAGCAACCAAACTGTGCATGCCCTTTGATCCAGCAATATCACTACTTGTTCTATAGCCCAAAGAGATCATAAAAAAGTGAAAAGGACTCACATGTACAAAATTATTTATAGCAGCTCTTTTTGTGGTGGCAAAGAATTAGATATTGAGAGGATGCCCATCAATTGAGGAATGGCTGTACAAGTTGTGGCATATGAATGTAGTGGAATACTATTGTGCTGTAAGAAATGATGAGCAGGTAGACTTCAGAAAAACCTGGAAAGACTTACATGAACTAATGCTGAGTGAAATGAGCAGAACCAGAAGAACATTATACCCAGTAACAGCAACACTGTGTGGTGTGATGACCAACTTTGATAGGCTTAGCACTTCTCAGCAATACAATGATCTAAGACAATTTCAAAAGACTCATGATGGAAAATGCTATCTATATCCAGAGAAAGAACTATGGAGTCTGAATGCAGATTGAAGCATATGATTTTCTCTCTCTCTCTCTCTCTCTCTTTTCTTTCTCATGGTTTTTCCCTTTTGTTCTGTTTCTTCTTTCACAATATGACTAATGGGGAAATATGTTTAATATGATAGTACATGTATAGCCTATTTCAGATTGCATACCATCTTGGGGATGGGAGGGGGGAAGGGGGAAAAATTTAGAACTTAAAATCTTATAAAAGTGAATGTTGAAAACTAAAAATAAATATTTTTTTAAATGCCAGGCTGGATGAATCAAAAACCAGAATTAAAGTTTCTGGGAGAAATATCAACAATCTCAGATATGCAGATGATACCATTCTGTTTAAAAAAAAGTGAAGAAAAGAGAAAAGAAAAAAAGAAAAGAAAAAAAGTTTAAAAAAAATTAAGAAGCCTCTCGATGAGGATGAAAGAGGAGAGTGTAAAAGCTGGCTTGAAGCTTAACATCAAAAAAACTAAGATCTTGGCAACTGGTCTCATCACTTCCTGGCAAATAGAGGGAGAAGAAATGGAAGCAATGTTGGATTTATATTCTTGGGTTCAAAGACCATTATAGGTGGGGACTGCAGCCAAGAAATTAAAAAACACTTGCTCCTTGGAAGGAAAGCTATGGCAAATCTGAATGGCATACTAAAAAGCAGAGACATCACCTTGCTGACAAAGATCTGTATAGTCAAGCCTATGGTGTTTCCAGTAGCAATGGATGGCTGTGAGAGTTAGACTACAAAGAAAGCTGAGCACTGCTGAATCAACACTTTTAAATTGTGGTGCTGGAGAAGACTTTTGAGAGTCCCTTGGATAGCAAGGAGATCAAATCAGTCAATATTTAAATTAATTCAGGCTAGTCATTGAAAATGAAGCTTAAATACTTTGACCACATAATGAGACGACAGAACTCACCAGAAAAGACCCTAATGGGAAAGACTGAAGGCAAAAGGAAAAAGGGATGGCAGAGGATGAGATGGATGTATAGTATCATGGAAACAACAAACATGCACTTGGACAGAGTTTGAGAGGTAGTAGAGGGTAGAAGGGCCTGGTGTTCTATGGTCCATGGGTTGGACATTACTGAATGATTGAAAAAATAAGCAAACAAACCAAGAGGACCTAGTACATTGCTTTGCAGAACAATTGGACAAATATTTATTAAGCCTTTTACTGTGTTCTTTTTCCAGAGGTCATGATGATAGCTAAGGAAGGTTTTAGAGTGGGGATAGAGTGGGAAAGGCAGAAGTTTAGGAGGTTGTGGTCCACAGTAGGATTTCAAAATTCAGGACCTTAGAGAGTTTAGTAAATGGTTTTTTAAAGGTTTAAAAATTTTTTTTATTTTATTAAATATTTCCTAATTACATGTAAAAAAAATTTAACACTCATTTTTAAGAATTTTGAGTTCTGGGGGCAGCTAGGTGGCACAGTGGATAGAGCACTGGCCCTGGAGTCAGGAGGACCTGAGTTCAAATCTGGCCTCAGACACATAACATGCACTGCTGTGTGACCCTAGGCAAGTCACTTAACCTCATTGCCTAGTCAAAAAATTAAAAAAAAAAAAAAAAAGAATTCTGAGTTCCAAACTCCCTCCTTCCCTCCCACCCCTCCCCCTCTCTGAGAAAATAAACAATTTGATATCAACTATACATGTGAAATCATGGAAAACATATTTAGCCATATTGTAAAAGAAAACACAAAGAAAATAAAATAATAAAAACAAAGAAAGTTTAAAAAAAAGGATGCTTCACTCTGCATTCAGAGTTCATCAGTTCTCTCTTGAGGCAGATAGCATCTTTCATTATGGGTCCTTTGGAATTGCCTTGGATCATTGTATTGATCAGAGTGTTACTCAGTTACTTAGTCCTGTCTGATTTTTTGTGATCCCATGGCCCATACCATGCCAATACTGTCCATGGGGTTTTCTTGGCAAAGATCCTGGAGTTTTTTGCCATTTCCTTCTCCAATGGATTGGAGTAAATAGAGGTTAAGTGACTTGCCCAGGTCACACAGCCAGTAAGTACCAGAGGTCAGATTTGAAGTCGGATCTTCCTGACTCCAGACCCAGTGCTTTATCCACTGAGCCATTTAGCTGCCTCCTTTTGATCAGAGTAGCTAAGTCTTTCACAGTTGATCATCTTACAATATTGCTGTTATTATGTATAATGTTCTCCCAGTTCTGCTCTCTTAATTTTATGTGAGTTCATGGCATCCTGGGTCATCGATTCTTTTCTTGCCACTGGACTTCAATGACTCTGGAGGAGAGTGAGGCTAATGACTTTGCTCAGTTCTGCTTCACTTAAATCCAGTTCACACACAAGTCAAGACATCACCCTCATGATGTCATTGATTGTCTCGAGAATGAAGAATGAACAACAGCATGAGTTCATATAAATCTTCCCAGATCTTTCTGAATCCATTCTGCTCATCATTTCTTATAGCACAATAGTATTCCATCACAATCATATACCACAAGTTATTCAGCCATTCTCCAGTTGATGGGCATCCCCTCAATTTCTAATTCTTTGCTGCCACAAAAGAGTTGCTATAACTATTTGTATACAAATAGATCCTTTTCCCTTTTCTTTGATCTCTTTAGGACACAGACCTAGTGGTGGTATTGATGGATCAAAGGGTATACACAGTTTTACAGCCCTTTGGGCATAGTTACAAATTACTTTCCATGATTGCTGGCTCAATTCATAACTCTACCAACAATGCATTAGTATCCCAATGTTTCCACAGTCTCTCTGTCATTTGTAATTTTCCTTTTATGTCATGTTAGCCAATCTGATAGGTCTGAGGGGATACCTCAGAGTTCTTTTAATTTGCATTTCTCTAATCAATAGGGATTTAGAGCATTTTTTTTCCATGTGACTATTCATAGCTTTTATTTTTTCTTCTGAAAATTACCTGTTCATATCCTTTGACCATTTATCAACTGGACAATGCCTCTTATTTTTATAATTTTGGCTCGGTTCCCTCCATATTTGAGAAACAAGGCCTTTATCAGAGAAACTTGCTATAAAAGTTTCTCCTCTCCCTTCCCCCCACTCCCCAGTTTCCTGGTTTCCTTCTAATTTTGACTGCATTAGTTTTGTTTGTGGAAAAGATTTTTAATTTCATTAATCAAAATCATCTATTTTGCTTTCTGTAATGCTCTCTATATTTTGTTTGGTCATATACTCTTCCCTTATCCATAGAACTGACAGGTACCTTTCTCTTTGCTCTCCTAATTAACTTATGATATCACCCTTTATGTCCAAATCATTTATCTATTTTGATCTTATTTTAGTATCTGGTGTGAATGTTGATCTGTGCCTAGTTTCTGCCAAACTGCTTTCTAGTTTTCCCTGCATTTTTATAATATGGTGAGTTCTTATTCCAAAAGCTTAGATCTTTGGGTTTATCAAACACTAGATTACTGTGGTCATTTACTAAGGTGTATTGTGCGCCTAATCTATTCCACTGATCCACCACTCTATTTCTTAGCCAGTACCAGATTGTTGTGATACTTACTGCTTTGTAATATAGTTTGAAATATGGAACTGCTAGGCACCTTCCTTAACCTCCCCCTCTCTCCATTGATTCCCCTGATATTCTTGACCTTTTGTTCTCTCAGATGAATTTTGTCACTGTTTTTCTAGCTCTATAAAATAATTCTTTGGTGGTTTGATTGGTATGGCACTGAATAAATAAATTATCTTAAGTAGAATTGTTATTTTTATTATATTGGCTCAGCCTACCCATGAACAATTAATATCATTCCAATTATTTAAGTCTGTTTTGATTTGTGTGGAAAGCATTTTGTAATTGTGTTCATGTAGTTCCTGGGTTTGTTGGCAAGTAGACTCCCAAGTATTTTATATTGTCTGCAGTTATTTTAAGTGGGATTTCTCTTTCTATTTCTTCCTGGTGGGTTTTGTTGGTAGAATATAGAAAAGCTGATGTTTTATGTGATTTTATTTTTATATTCTCCACCTTTGCTGAGGTTGTTAATTGTCTCAACTAGTTTTTAATTGATTCTCTAGGTTTTTCTAAGTATACTATCACATCACCTGCAAAAAGTAATAGTTTTGCTTCCTCATTGCCTATTTTTTTCCTTCAATTTCTTTTTCTTGTCTTATTGCTATAACTAGTATTACTAGTATAGTGTTCAATAATATTTGTGATAATGGTCATCCTTGCTTCAATCCTAATCTTATTGGGAAGGCTTCAGGTTTATCCCCATTACAGATTATGTTTGCTGATGGTTTGATAGATCCTACTTATTTTAAGAAAGGCTCCATTAATTCCTATGCTTTCTTGTGTTTTTCATAGGAATGGGTGTTGTATTGTTTCAAAGACTTTTTCTGCATCTATTGGTATAATCATATGATTTTTGTTGTTTTTGTTATTGATATGGTAAATGATGCTGATGATTTTCCTAATATTGAACCAGCCCTGCATTCTTGGTATAAATCCCGCCTGGCCATAGTGTATAATCTTTGTGATATATTGCTATAATCTCCTTGATAGTTATTCTATTTAAAATTTTTGCATCAATATTCATTAAGGAAGTTGGTCTATAGTTTTTTTTTCTTTTCTGTTCTTTCATTCAACTTTTCCTTTAAGAATTTGGATGCTATGCTATTTGCTACATATATGCTTAGTATTGATATCACTTCATTGTCTATAGTTCCTTTTAGCAAGATGTGGTTTCCCTACTTATCCCTTTTAATTAGGTCTATTTTTGCTTTTTATTTTTCTGAGATCATGATTGTTATACCTGCCTTTTTAATTTTAACTGAAGCATAATAGATTCTGCTCCAGACTCTTATTTTAACTCTGTGTGTATCTCTCTGTTTCAAGTGTGTCTTGTAAACAGCATATTATTGGGTTCTAGTTTCTAATCTATTCTGTTATCTCCTTCCATTTTATGGGTGAATTCATTCCATTCACATTTATTATTTTTAACTGTGCATTTCCCTCCATTTTATTTTCTTCTGTTTCTTCTTCTCTCTCTTTTTATCCTGTCCCTCCTGTAAAGTCTGTTTTGCTTTTGACCACTGCTTTCTTTTATCTGCCTTCCCTTTTATTACCCCCATCCTTTCTCTTATCTCTTTCACCTCCTACTTTTCTGTTGGGTAAGATTTCTATTACAATTGAGTATGTGTATACACACACACATACACATATACATATAATATATATACATATAATATGTAATATAATATAATATATACATATACATATAATATATATATACATATACATATAATATATGTTTCCCCCTTTGAACCAAATTTAGATGTTAGTAAGGTTCATGTGTTACCCATCTCCCTCATTTTTCCCTCCCCTTCACTCTATTTTTAAAAGTTCGTCCTAGCTCACCTCTTTTACTTGAGATAATTTTCCTCATTTTTCCTCTCTCTTTCCTCTTTTCCTAGGAGATCTGTCTTTCTCACCTGTCCATTGTTTTTTTATATCATCCCTACTCCTCAGGGTCCTGATCCCTTGCGGACCAGAAATGATACTGCCCCTCAGGGCTTCTACTCCCTCTTGATCAAAAGTGCTCCTCCCTGCCCTTGAACTATGACCCAGAAGTAGGTATGGGCAATGGAGTTGCCAAATAGTGCCTGATCCTATGTCCAGTGCTCATACAGAGATCCCTTGTAGTCTCTTTTTGACCAGTTGCCAGGTCCCCTCACCATCTCTGGCTTGGGAGCTCCCAAAGCTACTGCTGCTTCTATTGCTACCACCTCGTCCTACCACTGGTGTTTAATTCACATGGGCTCCATGTCAGCCTCTATCTCTCTGTCACAGATTTCTCTTTCTGAACTCCTAAGTTGTCTTGGGCTAGAAGAATGTCTCACTGAAATCTTTGGTTGGCTCTGCTATTCCAGAATTTTATTTGAGGCATTATTTTAAAGTTGTTGGCAGGGGAATGTTGAGAGAGTTCAGCTGAGCACTTCTTCACTCCACAAGCTTGGCTCTGCCCTTGGATGTCCTGAATAGCCTCCAGTGGTGAAGCTTTGAGTATGAGTAGGCTAGTGTATAGCTGAAGTGGGGTGAAGACTGGAGTTAAGGAGGTTGAGGCAAGGTGAAGTAAAAGTGTTGGAGAGGTTATCAACATGAATGTGGTGCCCTGGAGGAAAGACCTAGTTGCAGTTGGGCAGTATCAAGGATGATGACTCCCTAACCTTAATGAGTGTGATCCAATTCAAGAAACCTAACAGTCACTACAATGATCCAAATAATAAATGAAAATGCATTTATTAAACACGTACTATATGACAGGCACCATGCTAAGTCCTAGGGATACAAATGGAAAATTCAGTACAATCCTTGCTTTCAAGGAACTCATATTCTAATTGGGAAAAACAAGGCAAAATATTCACCTGTTGGGCAGATGGAGAAGCCTTAGAGTCTTCTGGGTGAAGCTGTGGATTGGATGGCAAAGCCCAGAGGCCATCAGATTGCATAAGACGATATTACCAGGGGACAGACATGATGGTGAAGAGGTAGGGCAGATGGTAAGGCCTAGGGCTCTTCCATCTCATCAGAATGAACGTGAACAGTCAAGCAGCCTGAACAAAGGGGGAGGCAAGAGGTGAAGCTGCTCCTGGTGAGGCCAGCTCAGAGTAGGTAAGAAAAAACACTGACGGGACAGCACTAGTGCCCACAGTTGAACAGGTAAGGGTCTGAGGTAGAATTTAAACTTGTCTTCCGAACTCCAGCCTCAGCCCTTTATCCTCTCTGCTGAGGTGCCTTTTTTTTTTTTTGCAAAGCAATTGGGGTTAAGTGACTTGCCTAGGGTCACACAGCTAGTAAGTATCAAGTGTCTGGTCTGAGACCGGATTTGAACTCAGGTTCTCCTGATTCCAGGACCAGTGCTCTATCCACTGTACCACCTCACTGCCCCATACTGAGGTGCCTTTTAAGGCTCTCATGCAATATTTGTACTTGGGACAGCATTGTTTTAGGAAGGCCGGGAAGGAAGACACACTTCTTCCTCACACCATATCTTGGGCATTGCTGTGGACACAGAAGGGCCAAAAATTTCTTAGCTATTTTGAGTGAATGACTCAGCTGGCAGATTGATTAAACTTGCTAGAGCCAATGCTTGTCCCAGGTGCATTCCTTCACTTATTTCCCCTCAGACTTACTTAGAAACAGCTTTCTCTGCTTATAGCCACGGATGATCTTCACAAAGCAGACTAAGCCTCTTCCTGAGATTCAGGCTCCTCAGGAAGTTTCTAGGTGTGGTTGGTCATCCTGGAGGATGAGCATAAGAGGTAGAGAGAACCCCTACAGGCCACTGGGGAAGAGTCTAATCCTAATTAGAGCTATTCACCTAATAACCATATGCAATGGGAAAAGTACAAGGGGTTACAGACAGGCTATTTGCAATAGGAGAAGTGGTACAGAATCATCTTTGTATCAGCTTCCACCCCCTCAAGCTCCTTTCTTTAGTTTTCCAGGCTCTGTAACCTGGCATTTCTACTACCAGTCCTGAACCTAGATAAGAATGACCAGGGCTTTTCCTCAGAGCACCAACATCCAAGGGTATGCTTCCTTCAATTGCCATGATACCCCTTTCCAGGGGTTCTTGCCTTCCTTCACCAAACCTCCAAGGGATAGGGGACAAGCTGTTCCAGTCCCGGCACCCTAAGTCAAACTGCCCTCTGCTCCTTTGCCATCCCCTCACATCTACCCTCAACTTTTTTTTTTCCCTCTGAGTGAAAAGACTTCTAGTTATTACTCTCCTTACCATTAGGTCTTTTGCATCCTCCTGGGATAGTGCTCTGCATCCAGTTGGTACTCAATATATGTTGACTTACTGAAACCTGTGTGATTTATTAACTTTGGAGAAGTGATTTCTCCCAATTTGGCTCTCCTAATTTGGGTTAGGAGGTAGGAATAGAAGAGGGATTATGGAATTCAGTAGAAAGAGCGTTGGCTTTGCTGTCAGAGGACCTGGGTTCAAACCCCATCTCTGCTAGTATCCATTCAATCTTGGACAATTCACTTAACTTCCAGGACCTCAGTTTCCTCATGTGCAAAATTAAAGATGGCCTCTGAAGTCGCTTTTAACTGTAGAGCCATGTTAAGGAGAAGGAACCAGAATTCATGCATGGTGCAAAGCTTTCATTTCATTTTTAGTTACGTGGTTTGGATATATGTTAAGCTTTACTGGCACTTTATAAAATACAGACTGAGGAGATGGGCATCTTCATTACTCTTGAGTTTTCCAAAAAATCATTAAGAAATGAAACAGAAATAAAGTATGCAGTACTTGGAATGGAAATGCATCCTTCTCCCTTAGGTTTTCTCAATGTTCGAGTTTATTCCTTGAGTGAGGCGAAATAAGACAATAAGTTATTGCATTCGTTACAAAAAATCTCAGCCTCACTATTTATCCCCCTAAGCAAAAATATACTGGTTTCATCCTCAATTTGGAGTTCCAAATGACCCAAACCTAGGCCCCTTTCAGTTTTGGCAATGACTGCTTGATGAAACTAGCAGAGGAAAACCTGAAAGACACTGGCAAAGATCATGCTGCTCAGAGGCAGCAGAGAATGGAGGGCACTCAGCAATTTATCTGGGCCTCAGGACCAGAAAACAAGGGAGGAATGATATTATGCAAGCTGTGTGTAGGTACATTAGTACTGTTTCAGAGACTTCCAATGGATTTCTATTTATTTCAGCAATTAACAGCTGATTCAACCCCTGTAAAAGAGAAACAATAATAGTTTACAGTATTTGAACTGGGGAACTTTGGGAAACGATTGTTTCCCTTCAAAGGGTACCTCCAAGTTCATTTTAATTTTTAAAAAAAAATAATGCTTTAATTTTCTCCCCAATTACATGTTAAAACAATTTTTAAACATTGCAAATAAGTTTTGACTTCCAAACTCTATCCCTCCCTCCCCTACCCCTCTCTGAGAAGGTAAACATTCTGATATAGTTTATACATATGCAATCATGTAAAACACTTCTGTATTAGTCATTTTGTACAAGAAGACTTGAATGAAAAAAAGAAAGAGAAAACTAGTATGCTTCAGTCAGTATTTAGATAGTATTAGTTCTTTCCCTGGAAGCAGATAGTTTGCTCCCACATTAGTCTTTTGCGATTGTCTTAGATCATTGTATTTCTGAGAATAGCTAAGTCACTCACAGTTCTTCATCATGCAATATTGCTGTTACTGTATACATGCTCTCCCGGTTCTGCTCACTTCACTTTGCATCAGTTCATGTAAGTCTTTCCAGATTTTTCTGAAGTAATCTTACTTGTCATTTCTTCTAACACAGTAATATTCTGTCACAATCATATACCACAGCTTGTTCAGTCATTCCCCAGTTGATGGACATCCTCTTGATTTCCAGTTCTTAGCCACCACAAAAAAAGCTGCTATAAATACTGTTGTGCAAATAGGTCCTTTCCCCTTTTGTTTTGTTTCTTGAAATGTTTTTGGGATATAGACCTAGCAGTGGTATTGCTTGATCAAAGTATATACACAGTCTCATAGTCCTTTGGGCATAGTTCCAAATTGCTTTCCAGAATGGTTGAATCAGTTCCCAACTCTACCAATAGCACATTAGTGTCCGAGTTTTCCCACATCCCTGCAACATTTATAATTTTCCTTTTTTTGTTATACTAGCCAATTTGATAGGTATAAGGAGATACCTCAGAGTTGTTTTAATTTGCATTTCTCTAATCAATAGTGATTTAGAGCATTTTTTCATATGACTATAGATAGCTTTTATTTCTTTATTTCTTTCTCTGAAAACTGCTTGTTCAATGTGCTTTGATCATTTATCAATTGGGGAATGATTTGTATTTTTATAAATTTTACTCAGTTCTCTATATATTTAAGAAGTGAGGCCTTTATCAGACACATTTGTTGCAAAATTCCCCCCCCCAAAATTTTTTTGCTTTCCTTCTAATTTTGGTTGTGTTGGTTTGTTTGTGCAAAACATTTACATTTTATACAATCAAAATTACCTATTTTACATTTTGTAAAGCTCTCTTTATTTCCTTTGGTCCTAATTTCTTCTTTTATCCATAGATCTGACAAATAAACTGTTACATTCTCTTCTAATTTGCTTATGGTGTCACCTTTTACATGTAAATCACGTACCCATATTGACCTGATCTTGGTATACGGTGTGACGTGTTGGTTCGTTACCTAGTTTCTGCCATGTGGTTTCCAGTTTTCCCAGCAGTTTTTGTCAAATAATGAGTTTTTGTTCCAAAAGCTTGGATCTTTGGGTTTATCATATACTGAATTACTATGGTCATTTACTATAATGTAATATGTACCTAATCTATTTCACTGATCTACCACTCTGTTTCTTAGTCAGTACCAGATTATTTTGATAATTATCTCTTTACAATACAGTTTGAGATCTGCTATGGCTAGACCACCTTCCTTCACATTTTTTTTTCATTGATTCCCTTGACATCCTTGACATTTTGTTCTTCCAGATGAATAATTATTATTATTTTTTCTACCTCTGTAAAATAATTTTTGGTAGTTTGGTATGGCACTCAATAAATAGATTACTTTAGGTAGAATTGTCATTTTTATTATATTGGCTTGGTCTACCTATGAGCAATTCATGTTTTTCCAGTTCTTTAGATCTGACTTTATTTGTGTGAAAAGTGTTTTGTAATTGTGTTCATATAGTTCCTGCATTTGTCTTCTCAGGCAAACTCCCAAGTATTTTATTTTTTCTAGAGTTATTTAAATGGAATTTCTCTTTCTATCTCTTGCTGCTGGACTTTGTTGGTAATAAATAAAAATGCTGATGATTTATGTAGGTTTATTTTGTATCCTTCAACTTTGCTAAAGTTGTTAATTATTGAAGTAGCTTTTTAGTTGATTCTCCAGGATTCTGTAAGTATACTATCATATCATTTGCAAAGAGTGATAGTTTTGTTTACTCATTGCTTATACTAATTCCTTCAATTTCTTTTTCTTGTCTTATTGCTATAGCTAATATTTCTAGTACAATATTGCATAATAGTGGTGATAATGGACTTTCTTGCTCTACTCTTGATCTTATTATGAAGGTTTCTAGTTTATTCCCATTACAGATAATGCTTGCTGATGCTTTTAGATAAATTGTTACTTACCATTTTAAGGTAAGCTCTCTTTATTCATATGATCTCTAATGTTTTTAATAAGAATGGGTGTTGTATTTTGTCAAAGGCTTTTTCTGCATCTATGGAGATAATCATATGATTTCTGTTGGTTCTGTTATCAATATGGTCAATGACGCTGATTTCCTAATTTTGAACCAGCCCTGCATTTTTGGTATAAATCCCATTTGGTTATAGTGTATGATCCTTGTTATATACTGCTGTAATCTCCTTGCTAGTATTTTATTTAAAATTTTTGCATCAATATTCATTAATGAAATTGGTCTATTATTTTCTTTCTCTGTCTGGCTCTTCCTGGTTTAGGTATTGGTAGAACTCCATCTTTGCTTATTTTCTCAAGTAGTTTATATAGTATTGGGATTCATTGTTCTTTAAATGTTTGGAAGACTTTGCTTGCAATCCATCTGGCCCTAGGGATTTTTTCTTAGGAAGTTCATTGATCGCTTATTCAATTCCTTTTTCTAAGAATGGGTTATTTAAGTATTCTATTTCTTCTTCTGTTAATCTGGGTAATTTCTATTTTTGTAGATATTAATCCATTTCATTTAGAGTGTCAAATTTATTGGCATATAATTGGGCAAAATAGTTCCTAACAACTTCTTTAGTTTCCTTTTTGTTGGTGGTGAGTTCACCCCTTTCATTCTTGATACTGGTAACTTGCTTTTCTTCTTTCCCTTTTTAAAATCAAATTAGCCAATGATTTATCTGTTTTATTAATTTTTTTCATAAGACCAGCTTCTAGTTTTATTTATTAGGTCAATGGTTTTCTTATTTTCAATTTTATTAATCTCTCCTTTGATTTTCAAGATTTCCAATTTGGTTGATAAGTGTTCAAAGGATATGAACAGACAGTTCTCAGATGAAGAAATTAAAGCCATTTATAGTCATATGAAAAAATGCTCTAAATCACTATTGATTAGAGAAACGCAAATCAAAACAACTCTGAGGTACCATATCACACCTATCAGAATGGCCAACGTGACAAAACAGGAAAATGATAGATGTTGGAGAAGATGTGGGAAAATTGGAACACTAATGCATTGTTGGTGGAGTTATGAAATGATCCAACCATTTTGGAGAGCAATTTGGAACTATGCCCAAAGGGCTATAAAAATGTGCATACCCTTTGACCCAGCAATAGCACTTCTAGGGCTATATCCCAAAGAGATCACACAAATGGGAAAAGGACCTACATGTACAAAAATATTCATAGCAGCTCTTTTTGTGGTGGCAAAGAATTGGAAATTGAGAGGATGCCCATCAATTGGGGAATGGCTGAGCAAGTTGTGGTATATGAATGTGATGGAATACTATTGTGCTATAAGAAATGATGAGCAGGCTGACTTCAGAAAAACCTGGAAAGACTTGTATGGTCTGATGCTAAGTGAAGTGAGGAGAACCAAGAGAACATTGTACACAATAACAGCCACGTTGTGTGACGACTAATATTGATAAACTTAACCCTTCCTGGCAATACAAGGATCTAAGACATCTCCAGAGGCCTTGTGATGGAAAATGCTATCCATACCCAAAGAAAGAACTGTGGAAGCCGAATGGTTATTTTTTTTCTCTTCTGTTGAGTTTTGTTTCCTCTTTCTGATGGTTCCTCCTATTGATTTTAATTTCTACTTACAACATTACTAATGTGAAAACATATTTAATATGAATGTAAATGTTTAGCCTATATCAGATTATGTGCCGTCTTGGGGAGGGTGGTGGGGAGGAAGGGGAAGAAAAATTTTAAACTCAAAAGCATATGGAAGTGATTATTGATAAATCAAAAAAAATTAATAAATAAATTAATAAATAAATAAATAAAGATTTCCAATTTGGTGTTTAATTGGGGATTTTCAATTTGTTCTTTTTCTAGTTTTTTTTTAGTTGCATGCATGATTCATTGATCTGCTCTTTCTCTATTTTGTTAGCGTAAGCATTTAGAGATATAAATTTTCCCTTAAGTACCACTTTAGCTGCGTCCCATAAATTTTGGTACTTTGTCTCATTGTCATTTTCTTTAATGAAATTATGAATTGTTTCTATGATTTGTTCTTTGACTCACTTTTTTAAAGGATTAGATTATTTAGTTTTCAATTAATTTTTAATCTATCTTTTCATTGCCCATTATTCAATGTAATTTTTATTGCATTATGATCTGAAGAGGATATGTTTCTATTTCTGCTTTTCTTTTGATTGTGAGGTTTTTATGCCCCAATTTTGTGTGGGTGACATGTACTACTGAGGAAAAGGTATATTTCCTTCTATTTCTATTCAGTTTTCTCCAGAGATCTATCATATTCAACTTTTCCAGAATTTTATTCACTGTCTTAACTTTTTTCTTGTTTAATTTTTGGTTAGATTTATCTAGTTCTGAGAGGAGAAAGTTGAGGTCCCCCACTAGTATAGTTTTATTGTCTATTTTCCTGTAACTCATTCAGCTTTTCCTTCAAAAATTTAGATACTATACCATTTGGTATGTATATGTTTAGTATTGATATGACTTCATTGTCTATGGTACCTTTCAACAAGGTATAGTTTCCTTCCTTATATCTTTTAATTAGATTTATTTTTGCTTTTGCTTTGTCTGAGATCATGATTGCTACCCCTGCTTTTTGTGCTTCAGCTGAAGCATGGTAGATTCAGTTCCAGCCCCTTATCTTTACTCTGTGTGTATTTCTGTACTTCAAATGTGTTTCTCGTAAACAATATATTGTAGGATTCTGATTTTTAATACATTCTGCTATCCACTTCCTTTTTGTGGGTGAGTTCATCCCATTCAGATTTATAGTTAACTGTGTATTTCCCTCCATGCTATTTTCCCCTTGTTTATCTCTCTCTCTGTCTCTGTCTCTGTCTCTCTCTCCCTCCCTCCCTCTTTCCCTCTCTCCCAGTTCCCTCCCCCACTTTGTCCCTTCTTACAAGTGTTTTATTTTTGATCTCCACCTCCCCCAATCTGCCTTCCCTTCTATCAGTTCCCGCCCCCCTTCATTTATCCCCATCCCTTTTTACTTCCTTATAGGGTAAGATAGATTTCTGTATTCAACTGACTACGTTATTTCTTTTTGGGCCAATTCTGATGCGATTATGGCTTATGTTTTGCCCACCAATCCCCTCCACTATAATAGCTCTTTCATGCCTATTTTATGTGAGACAATTTACCCCATTCTATTTCCTCCCTGCTTTTTCTCCAAGTGCAATCTTCTTTCTCACCCCTTTATTTTATTTTTTTTGGTGTCATCCATCAAAGTCACCTTATATCCATACCCTCCGTATATGTATACTCCTTCTAATTGCCCTTATAGTAATAAAATTTTTAAAAGTTACAAATATTATCCTGTCATGTAGGAAGATAAACAGTTTAACCCTACTGAATCTCTTATGTTTCCTCTTTTTTGTTTCTTTTCTACCTTTTTATGTTTCCTTTGAGTCTTGTATTTGAAAATCAAATTCTTTATTCAGCTCTGGTCTTTTAATTAGGAATGCTTGAAAGTCTTCTATTTCATTAAATATCCATTTTTTTTTTCCTGAAGGATTATATTCAGTTTTGCTGGATAGATGATTCTTAGCTGTAATCCCAACTCCTTTACCTTCCAGAATATCATATTACAAGCCCTACAATTCTTTAATGTGGAAGCTGCCAAATCCTGTATAATCTTAACTATAACTTTGTGATATTTGAATTTTTTTTCTTTCTGACTGCTTGCAGTACTTTCTTCTTGATCTAGGAGCTTTGGAGTTTGGCTATGATGTTCCTGGGAGTTTTCATTTTGGGATCTCCTTCAGGTGGTGATTGATGAATTCTTTCAGTTTCTGTTTTGCCCTCTGGTTCTAGGATATCAGGGCAGTTTTCCTTGATAATTTCTAGAAAGATGTTGTCCAGGCTTTTTTTTAACTTGGACTACCTGCAAGCCATGATCAAAAAAAAGGGGGGGGGGGGGGCCTGAACGACACCTTTCAAGAAATTATTGAGGAAAACTGCCCTGATAGACAAGTCTATTTTTATTGCAGGTGAATTTTCTAATCATGGAGAGTCAATCAGTCCTCAGAATATGGGGTTGAAATTTCCATCCTGGTCCTTCTGCTTACTACTGAGGGATTTCACTGGTCCTCTTTGAGAACAAAGGATAAATAAAAACAACATCAACAAGAAGGAAGCTTTGATAATTGAGGCTGATTGATTGAATTCTCTGCCTTCTCTGATTCTTCACCAGGAATAGAGATGACAGTGATGTGCTGTCCATGCTCTATGAAGATGTTGCTGTCCTTTGCTGATGTGACTCATTGTCAGTGGGGCATACACTTTGAGTTACTTATTCAGAAACAATTATCTGACTCACACTTGGTTATTCTAGAACTTTTAAAAGAATTCTTTCTAAAAATATAATATCTCCCAATTTGGGGCAAAATTTTAAATTCTGTCTTAAGGTTTCTTTAAGACTTTTTGTACCTTCCATAATAGGTCTCAGCAGTGAGCCAAACAGAAAGGTGGATAAAGAAGAAAGAATTGGTAGTAATGTTGGTGATGGACAAATCTTTGATCAAAGCATGCAGCTAATGGAAAGTTCTTCTGTTTTTTCTGCTAAACTAGCAAGCTCATGGACTTGTCTGAATCCCCCTAATAAGCCACAAACCCTGAGAAACATGCTTTCTGAACAAGTGTCTTAATCATTTCAAATTCTTGGTACTGTTTAGTTTCAGTGAGGACATTGCTGCTTATGAGGCAAAAAGATTCTTGGCTCACTATTTTTTAAGAGGTTGTTAACAGTTGGAAGAGTAGGAAACAAATGCACTATAGGTACAGAGATGTTCTTTTATGAGTATGCCCAGACTGCTCTCATGTTTCCAAATTGCTTATTAATGGAAGACAAGTTTCAGAGAAGCTATTCCAGCTGCCACCATGCACAGGTAAAGACCGGCGATATCATCTGGTTTCACATGAGTCTAATTATTGCTCTGGGATCTGAACTTTCTTAAAAGCAAGATTTATTCCATTACATCACAATTATGGTCACTCTTGGGCCCAGAACTTCTCTAATTTAGGAACCAAGTGGCACTGAAATAGCCATATATTGGTCCAGCTTATTTCATGGAGACCAAACGGCCAAATATATTTTGATTATAGCAAGCTTCTGTGGGGCTTCACCCTACCAGTTATGTAACCAAGTACCCCAAGCTTGGGAAAGTTCTTTTACTGAAAGTTGCCAAATAGGTCTCTGCCATTTTGACCAGGCTTCTTGCATTTTGCTGGTGATTTCTCAATAGGGTCCTTGTAGGTATTTCACTTTCCCAAGTTATAATCCTACTTGTTTTTCAGCTCCTGCTCTTGACTGGGTAGTATATATTTTAAGGTATCTCCAGTCAGGTCTTATCCATGGGGGACTGGTGGCTAATACAGTGAAGTGACATTAGATTTCCTTTGGCCACTTTTTATTTAATCAACATGAACCTTGCTGAGAGTTTTGTGGCCATTTTCCCAGGGCCGGAGAGGACTCCTGTGGAACTTATAATGGAGACTACTGATTTGACTTCATTTATTACCCATTTACTTCCTGGGGGAAGGATGACTTACTATTATTTCTGTACTTATCTGTAATGCTAGGTTGCAAGTCTGACGGAAATCTCCTTCTAAACTTCTTTTGAGTAGAAACTTTGCAGAGTGGCAAATTACAAATGTTTGCTGAATTGAATCGAACTGAACAATCACTTCAGTTAAAACTCTGTGGCCAGGCCTTCTAGAAATCTAGGGTTTCTGTCTAACCAAAAGTCTGGTAAACCTAAGGTTAAATTCATCTTGTTTGGGTGGTCTCTCTCATCAGCCTTTATTTTAAGAGGGCCTACCTATGCCTGTAAACCATGAACATTTTGCAAAAGCCCTGTGAAGCAGTCATTAATCACTCATTGTTTTTCAGGCATTATGTTAAGGTCTAGGAATAAAAATAGAAGCAAAAGAAAGACAGTCCCTGCCCTCATAGAGTTTGCATTCTAATGACGGAAGTTCAGTCATCTTTTGACTTTTTTATGACCCTATTTGGGGTTTTCTTGACAAAGATACTGGAGTGGCTTGCCATTTCCTTCTCTAGCTTATTTTACAGATGAGGACACTGAGGCATACAGGATTAAGTGATTTGCCTAGGGTCACACAGCTAGTCAGTATCTGAGTCCAGATATGAATTCATGAGGTTGAGTCTTTGACGCCAGGCCCAGCACGCTATCCGGTGCACCACTTGGCTGCCCAATGGGGGAACATGACATAAAAGGGAACTGAAGTGGGTGGGAGCAGAGAGAGGGAGAACACCCATTTAGGGACTAGACAGGAAAGTAGCTCAGATAGTCAGGAGCTGGGTTGTATTAGAAGTGGGCATAATTGGCATGGGTACTTCATCAAATGAAAGTTCCAGGGAGGAACTCTATCAGAGGAGAATGCCAATCGGAGGAGGGAGCTGTAAGTGGTAGAAAAGGAATCTGGAGAGTGAGGGGCTGAACTGCAGGGAGAGATTTAACAATTTTTTTTTCTTTTAAAACTAACAGGAACAGTAAAGTGGGTCTCAACCTTGCTACTCCTCTTCTTTCTTAATGTTAATCCCAGCTCACTCTGACTCCTTTTTCCTATTAACCTCACATTGGTTCTGGTTACTAGATTGAAAAATTTGTATGGAGGTGCATCACAAAAATTCTGAACTAAGAAACTTTGTGATAGGTAAGATGCAAAACAGAGAGACTTTTATGGTACCTCAATCTTCTAAACAGATGACTTTCAGGGGTCAGCTGACAAATTGAAGTCTAATCTAATCAATGGCAAATCATTTCCTTGAATGCAAATAAATAATATCACTTAACATTTATATTGCATCTATTATGTGTTAGACATTGTGCCAAGCACTTTAAAAATATTACCTCATTTAATCCTCAAAAGAACTCTAGTAGGTAGGTGTTATTAATTAAGATTACCTAATGCTCTAAGAGCATAGTTAAAACTCATCAATAATAATATCTAGCCTATATATAGCTCTTTCATGTTTGCAAAATGCTATGCATTGTATCTCATTTGGTGCTCACAACAACCCTGTGAATTAGATACTATTATTATCATCTCCATTTTAAGGATGAAGAAACTGAGTCAGTCAGAGGTTAAAGAATTTATTTAGGATTACACAGAGGCAGAATTTAAACTCAAATCTTCCTGACTCCAGGACCAGTGGTCTTATCCACTGTGCCACCTAAGCTGTTTAGTTTCTATTTTATGAGGGGCTGATGTTAATTTTGAAACAATATAATCCAGGTCTGTAAGTGGATGATGGAGTTTTTGAATGATTTGCACAGGCGTGGTGCTGGCTATATGTGCATAATAAAGTATGGAATGTGGCCAAGCCCTAGGAAGACACTAACACTCTACTATGAACTAAGTTTTTGTGTTTGTTTAGATTAACTTGTATTGCAAGACCCAAATGCTGGGGGCTTCAAGAAACAAACAAACTCAAGTGGGTCAGATCCACAAAGATCTGTGGGATTTCTTTGGCAGAGCTTTTCTAAAATGAATTTGGGGACACAGGATTCCCATAAAGAAATTAAACAGGAGTTAATTAGGACTTTCTTACCCTAAGCCAGATAGAATCTCAGAACAGATATCTTACTCTTGTTGAGAAGGAAATTCAGGCTTAAAGGTAGATAATACCTATAGGAACAACTTAAAAAGCTGTCATTCTGTGGTCTAAAGAGCTTGGTCCCTGGATGAGACTTTCCTCCTGGAGTCAAGGCTCTGAGGACTGACATTTTTTTATGAGGAAGAAAAAGTAACTAAGCAATTAGTTACAATTAGTAGTACAATAACTGAGTTAGGAAAGCCCTGAATTTCTGCAGGAATTGCAGCTTCATTTTCTAGACTTTAAGCTAAAGATAGATGGTAGAGATGGCTTTTCCTTTCATGGGAGAGAAGTAGGACCTCAGCTGAGTATTCCAGCTGAAACCAAAAACTAAGATACTTTACAACCTCATGCCCGGTGAAACCACACCTGGCATTCATCAGAAGTGACCCCAGAGGCCAGCAAAGCACTGTCTAGTAGCTGCCTTATGATGCCAACAGAAAGCAACCCCTGGCAAGGACAGCATATAACATGTGATCAGGGGAATAAATGAATGTAATGGAATACTGCTGTGCTAGAAAAAATGACAAGCAGGCAGATGTCTGAAAAATCTGGAAAAACCTACATGAACTGATGCAAAACAAAGTGAGCAGAACCAGGAGAACATTTTACATAGTATCAGCAGCATTATGTGATAATCAACTATGAATGACTTAACTCTTCTCAGCAATACACTCATCCAAGATAATTGCAAAGGACTCCCAAAGGAAAATGCTGTCCACATCCAGAGAAAGAAATGACAGAGCCTGAATGCAGATCACAGCATACTATTTTCACTTTATTTTTTGTGTGTTTTTTTCCTTTGGTCTGTTTCTTCTTTTACAACACGACTAATATGGAAATGTGTTTTATATGATTGCACATTTATAACCTATATCAAATTGCTTACCATTTTAGGGAAGGGGGGAGGTGAGGGAGGGAGAAAATTTAGAACTCAGAATTTTTTTAAAAAGTGAATGTTAAAAATTGCCTTTACATGTAATTGGAAAAGAATAAAATACTGTTTAAAAAGAAACAAAAAAAAAATGACCATGGGAGAGCAGATCCTGTGGGAGCAGTGTGATCATATCATCAGAAGATATTAGCAGCTCTAGCAATGTTGATATGAGTTACTTGTGTGTGTGGGTCTGTGTGTATGTGTCCTAACTCCACAAGTTCCTTATGTGTGTGCCTCTTTATTTGTGTTCCCTCTATGTTGGTTCATTTCCCCCACTAATTGTGTGTTTGTGTTATAGGAGAATGTGTTTTAAATTTAAGGGGGAAATGTACTTAGATAGTCTGGTCCTCAAATGATGGACACATTTATTCCATCCCTAGGCCCACACTCAACGTCTTTCCTGCTTAGTGGGACTTACCAGAGCTTGTACTCTCCTGGCATAGCCTTTGGTAATTCACCATCATCTTTATGCCACGGCAAGGCTGAATCTAAGTTGGGCATTAGTGAAGATTAGGATAATGAATCTCAGATAAACCAGGAATTATGTCCTCAACAAGTATGCAGTAATCAAGTTTATACCATCCTGGAATCCTGCATTGATAGAAGTTTTCTTACCCAGGATTTCCCTATTTCAGTGAAATCACAGACCAAGTCCCTGTTCCTATTCTCCTTTCTCTATCCTAGAAGTAGTAGGAAGCAACCCTGGTAACTCGAAAACACCTTCATAATCTCTAAGCTTTGAGTGTTTGAGAAGATTGAGATTTATAAACTTGAATGTACCTGAATACATAGACATGCTATTGGCATCACATAAGCTAGGTGGTGAAGTGGAGAGAGTGTTGGGCATGGAGTCGGGAAGACCTGAGTTCAAATCTCGCTTCAGATACCAGCTGTGTGATTCTGGGCAAATCACTTAACTCTGTTTGCCTCAGTTTCTTCATCTGTAAAATGAGCTGAAGTAGGCAATATCTTTGCCAAGAAAATTCCAAATGGGGTCACAAAGGATCAGGCATGACTGAAACAACTCAACAACAAGAACAAAACTCCTTGGGGGTGGATATTCCTTTTTTATGGTGGTTTTTTTTTGTTTGTTTGGTTTTTTGTTTGGTTTTTTTGCTTCTCAGCACAACTCTGATCAAGATTTTCTGTTTGGAAAGTATGTGAATATACTCCCCGTCCCCAACAGCACACTCACCCCTAACTTCCAAGCATCCACAACTTTTGATATGAATCCATCTAGTCAAAGGAACTTTACCCAATGGAAACAAAAGTCCCTTATCTGTGTTGGAGGGATTTTTTTTCCCCTCTTGCCTTCATTCTCCCAGTGAAAAGTAAATGCTGGGGTTGGGTATGGGAGCAGGAATAAGCTGGACATGCCATACGGGATAGATATGAGGCTAGCCATCCTCAAAGCCAGGAAGACATAGAAACTCTCTTATCATCTCTTCATGAGGAATCATAAGGCCTGTATTCTTTGTGAGAAATGAGAAGAGAGAGGTGTCATAGCATAGTGGATAGAGAACTGCCCTCAGAACCTGGGTTTAAGTCCTATTTCTGATATATACTTGTTGTGTGATCCTAGGCACTTAGTGTTGCAAGTAAATCCCTAAAACTATTAGTTGCAGAGAAGGTGCCATCCTGTATTGATAGAAGAAGTTTTCTTACCCAGGATTTCCCTATTTCAGTGAAATCACAGGCCAAGTCCCTGTTCCTATTCTCCTCTCTCTATCCTAGAAGCAGTAGGAAGCAACCCTGGTAACTCGAAAAACCCTGCCCAATTTCCTCTAGAGGGAAGGAAGATGGGCTTCAGAGTCTAGGTGATGGTGTTGGGAAATGTCACTTTGGAGGAGTTGTCAAGTTTCTAGGCCCAGGGGGAGCGTTTACTAAGGACTGGAGACACTGTCTGGGTACTTGGAAGGGAGATGACTAGGCTTTGCAGTTACCATTTCTCATTTTCATTGGGGTCACCATTTTCCCAAATGCACTTAGGTGATGCAGTGGATAGAGAACTGGGCTTGAATCAAGGAGAGTCATCTTCATGAGTTCAAATCCAGCCTCAGATATTTACTAGCTGTGTGACCCTGGGCATGTGAATTTACCCTGTCTGCCTTAGTTCCTTATCTGTAAAATGAGCTGGAGAAGGAAATGACAAACTACTCCAGTATCTTTGCCAAGAAAATCTCAAAATGGGGTTACGAAGAGTCCAAAATGACTGAACGAACACCATTTTCTCTGGTACCAGTAACAAAGACCGGCTTAGAAATGGGAGTAAGGTCTTACATTCCTGATTGTTGACTCGAGGGTGAACTTTCATGGGACAGGAGGTTAGTGACACAAAGAGAGGGGCCTTCAGAGTGCAGACCCCTTTGTCTGCTATTGGATTTGATCTGCATACGGGCAGAACTATGTCTCACCATATGCTGATGTCTTGTCCTGCCAGACTTGAACAAAGTGCAGGATGGGGAACTGTTTTCTAGGGCAATGCACCTGAGGGGCTACCCCACTGGGTAGGAGCTGGTGGTGCTAGAGAAGGTGCCTGTTCCACTCCCTGGCATTTGTGGGGGAGCTGCAGGAGGGACTGCACACTGAGGGAAGATAAGAGACAACATCTGCTGGCAGCTTTATCTAGTGCATGACTAAGGTTATACAGGTCTCTGGGGATGGATGGCTCCTTTGGTGGATGTCAGTATTTTCCATGCATTCTGTTGTGAGCTCTATTTGTATCCTCCAACTTGTAAATAGAATGTTCCTGAATTTTGTAAACTGTGCTTATAAGGGTTATTTCCCGGGTTGCTCTTTGTTTTGTTGGGCTGAATGCTTTGCTTAAAGGTGGAATTTTGCCAGACCAGATCAAATGCTTTTTTATAGTCAATAAACAATAAGCCCAGTGGGATCATGTTATCCTTCACCTCTTCACATCTGTCAAAAGACATCAAGGACGACCTCCACCACATTGGGTGAACCCCCTGTGCAGAACTTATGGGAAGACATGGACAAAAGTCACAGAATATGTGAAGGCATGGCTGGGTCCAAATCTGCATTGTGGAAGGGATGCTCACATGCCTGAGATTATAGATCCTTTGGAATTTTTGTGTGTAGAGAAAATGCTTACAAGAATCACAGGATCATAGATTTAGAGCTGGATAGGACTTTAGAGATCATCTAGTCTACCCCTCCTCCATTTTACAGACAAAGAAACTGAGGCTTAGGTGACTTGTTCAAGGTCACACGGGTAGCGGGAGAGTAAAGATGTGAACCCACATCCTCTAACTACAAATCTATGATTCTTTTCACTCACCAGGGTGCAGTAGCAAGTATTGGTGACAGCATATTGAATCATATATAGTGAGGTTTCCAGATTTTCTAGGTGATAACAGTGAGGCAGGGAAGCAAGAAATCTGAGGAGTGTTGGGTCTTCTGCCTAATTAAGCACTCTCCATAGGTCTAGAATCTATCCAAAACCCCATTGTTGTTGTTTAATTTTTTCAGTTATGACCCCAGTAGGGTTTTCTTGGCAAAGATACTGGAATGGTTTGCCAAATCTTTCTCTAGCTCATTTTACAGGTGAGGAAACTGAGGCAAACAGGGTTAAGTGACTTGCCCAGGATCACACAACTGTTAAGTGTCTGAGGCTGGATTTGAACTCAGGTCTTCCTGACTCCAGCCCCAGCACTCTAGCCACTGCTGCCACCTAGCTGCCCTAAAACCTCATTAGGCCTCCTCAATTATCTCTCAAGTAAGTGTAAGTTCTCTGGAGGGGGGCAACTAGGTGGGGATATTCAAATCATCCAGGGCTGCTTCTTAGCACATGGAGGATAGGGAAGAGGGAGAGTAGCTTACCTTGCTTATCCCTTTTCACTCCTTCCACCCTAGTATCACGAAACACTCTGATGGTGGAGGGAAAAGGAAAAAAAATCCCAAAGCATGAAACCAACCACCTAAGCCAAATGATCTCTGAAGTAACCTCATTCTGGTGCTTGGGCAGACACTGGCCAATGATGTCACAGTGGGTCCTCTTTGAAGATAGTAACAAAGGATATCATTGTGGCTACAGGCTCAGCTGGAATGGATATAACCCTCCATTTTGGGAGCAGGGAGAGGGAAAGGAGAAGGAAACTTGTGGCTTCATTTGCTTGGTGAGCTACCAAGTGAGGAAGTTCCTTTCTCAACACAGATTGGTAACTTCTCTACAACTGATTGTCACAGAGAATGGCCAAGGGCATAAGAGGGTAAATTACTTGACCAGGGTCATTTAGCCAGTATGTGTCAGAAGTAGGATTTGAACCTAGGCCTCATGACACCATGCTGCCTCTCTATGTGACTACATAATATGGATTGAAGATACTACATTAACCTTCTTGAAGAGTTCTATTACAATACTGGCTGAATATTAAATGGCCAGACTGGTAGCAAAAGGGCCCTAAATTTTAGACAACCTCTAGCACTGAAGATAAATGCTCCCTAGAATGAATATAGAGATGGGTATGGCATTCAGGGCTGACCTTTGGCAAAGCTTTGAAGCAAACCAGGCATTCCTGGTTCAATACCTCATTCTCTTTTTCTCTTACTCTCTGTCCTCAGACTAAAGGTTGTATGATATTGCAGCACCTTGGCCTGCCTTCCTTGAGATCACCCTTTGATTTTGTCTCATTAGCCATCATCCTCTCTCCCATGCTTTCACACAGCCCAGTTCTCAAAGGTCCCTTATCTCCAGCTGGTTAATATAAGAAACAGTCTCCTGACTAGGCTGGTGATGGGATAATCCCCGAATGCACATTACATTTCAGCATGGGCAGGGGGAGGTGGGATGGGTAAAGCTTAGTATCCTTCTCTGCCAAGAAGAACCTTCCAGCATGATGCACCTGAACCTGTTCCCTACAGAAGGCAACAGGGAAGGAAACCAGGAAGAGAAAGATGAAATCAATCAGAAGTCATAGAAGAAAAAGTTCTGCCAGGCAAAGTTGAGAAGATTGATGGACCCACTTGATAGTGCATTATGTATGTTCTTATAAGGTCACCTTCAGAGAACCTCAAGCATGTATAGGTTAATACCCAAACCCAAATGATGTCAGAGGCAGCTAGGCGGCACAATGGATAGAATACTCAATCTGGACTCAGAAAGACCTGAGTTCAAATACTGCCTCAGACACTTACTAGCTATATAATGGTAGGCAAGTCACTTAACCTCTGTCTGCCTCAGTTTGCTCATCTGTAAAATGGGGATAACAACATTACCTACCTCACAGAGTTGTTTTAAGGATCAATTGAATAACATGCACAGCATTTTAGAAACTTTAAAGAGCTATATAAATGCTATTATTATTATTATTATTCATTATAAACTGTCCATGCAGCTCCAGTTCTCCCAGAAGCCCTTCCCCTAAGTCAAAGTTTTGTCTGGTACATACCCTGCAGTGGATGCTAGAACTTTCATAATGCTGTAGCAGTGCAGTCTGTGCTACAAAGACTATTCCATAGGCTTCTTTCCATTAAATCTATGTTTATGGGGACATAAAGTACATGTTCTTTTCATCAGATGTTGCTCTTGGTAATAATTTCTGAACCATCCATATTGACTTTCCATTTAATTGGTCTCAATCATTCTCATTCACATTCCAATTTTTGACAGAAGCAATTATTTTAAAGTAATGTGGGCATTTTGTTGTTGCTGACTTCTATGTAGGGGGTAATCAAGGATAACTAACCATCCTTGGCAATGAAGACAAAAGACCAACACCCCCGTAACAAATACAACCTCTCCCTTAGAGGAACATATAGTATTTCTGTTTCCTGATGGTAAATATTTCCATTACAACTATAAGAAACTCTCTTCTCTTTCCCTGAGAATGTCATGCTGCTTTCATATAAGCAAAGAAAAATAAATAGAAGCTAAGGCCAGGAATGAAAACACAAGAAGCATTTAATTACAAAAAAAAGTATTTAATCCCCTATTTCTCGAAGTAGCTCAGTTCCATTTGGTTGCTGTCGTCAGCTCTGTGAAGCAAATGAATGTAATCAGGAACTCTTCACCTCCCACTCAAACCTGACATTTTCTCTAAATCTTTCCATTCTATTCCCACTCCCTCCATGATATATTGTAATTCATAGAACATATTATAAAGGATGCTGTCAATTTATCTGAGCCATGAATACAGATATAGGTAGGTAGATAGAACGAGATGAAGAGATAGATGGAGAGATAGAGAGAGATGAAGAAGCAGAGCATTTTAAAGTACCTTTTATGCCAGACGCTGTGAGAGGTGTTGGGGATACAGATATAAGTGAGTAAGAAAATCCCTGAATTCAAGGAATTTCTGTTCTAATTGGGGGAGACTACACACAATGGAGGCAAGAGCCAGCTAGGTGGTGCCATAGTTCATAGAGTGCCAGGCCTGAAGTCAGGAAGACTCATTTTCTTGAGTTTAAATCTGGCCTCAATCAAGTCAAGGCAGCAGGGTATGGAGTTAGCCCAGATTTTTTAAAAGAACCAATAATTAGTAAATAGAGAGAGAACAGTAAGCAGACAGGGCTGTTTGGTTTTTCAACTTCCTGTCTTCTCCAAGAGTACGCCTTTCTCCCAATATCTTTTTGAAACATTTTTTCATCTTACTGGGTTCTTCCTCCCTCCTGCCTCCACCCTGTCCCTTCCTTCCTTTGGATCACAGATTCAGGGCTGAAAAGACACTCAGAAGCCATCTAGCCCAACCCCCTCATTTTTTAGCTGAGGAAAGCTAAGGGTTAAGTGACTTGTTGATATCAGAGGCAGGATTTGAACCCAAGCCTCTGATGTCAGAGTCAGTACTCTGTACCGTATTACTCTTATCTTTCTTACCCAAGAGTCATATTTACCTGCTAAATGGTTTTGATTTTTTTTTTTTACATTTCCACTTTCCCCTGAAATTTTAGTTTGATACACTTCTCCCAAGGGTTCTCTTCTCTTTGATTCCTCCTATTGGACTTAACCAATTTTCTTTAGCTGAATCACTAATCTGTTGGTAGCTATCAGAGGGGAGCTCTTAGTCCTTTAACCATAAGATTCATTAGGTTCTCCCCTGAATCTTGCATGGGTGTATCTTAATTTGCCATATGCTTACAAAAACATGTATGGTCAAAAACATTTAAGTATTCTTTTTCCAAAGTGGGAAGGAGGAATAAATATTTCTCCAGGATATTGCTCAGGGGAATTCTCCAATAGAAAGTCAAGTCAGTTGCGTATAGGGACTGTTTTTCATTGTTTTTCTTTGTATTCCCAGCACTTAGCAGCAGCAGTGGTGTGGAGTGGGCTTTGAACATAAAAATTATCTAATAAATGTTTGTGGCATGGCATTGAATCATAAGATTCTAATTTGCTTTGGCATAAAATTCAATTTAATTCAACAAGAATTATTAAGTTATGAAGAATATTGTTTTGTTTTCTGAGAAACAAACCATATGGTACTTTTTCGTGATGGAGGAGGAGAAACATGTAACAAAATTAAAACAAATCAGAATAGGGTGCTGACTCCTCAGAAAAGGTTTGGAATCATTGCTTTAGACTTTGAGGTCATTGGCAAGAAATAAGTAAGAAGCAACAATGGCTTTCTCCACTCCACAAGGACTAATAAAATCTCTCACAATTTCTAGGTTAGTCAGCGAGCCAGTATTTACTAAGTTGTTGTTTGTCTTTTGTGCTCAGAGAGGATCAAAACGACATCATTATGTCAGGGTTAGTGTGCAGTGTGTCCAGATGTGGCTGACCGTATCAATACGACCTCAGAAGGCTCTACCATAGATTGGGCACAAATAGTCCCTATTACCATTTGGAATGGAGATGTCTCTAAATTTGTGCAACTCAGGTTTCTTTTGAGCTGTTACAACTCTGCTTTGCTCGTAGAGCATAGTGCTTTCTTTGATGTTGGTATGCCGTGCTGGACGATTCTGTGCTATTATCTCTCATGTCTCACAATTGATGCCAATGTTCTTCAGAGAGACCTAGAGAACGTCCTTGTACCTACAGGGTAACTGCATTTTGCTCAGTTCTTCTGCAAATACAGAAAGCAGAGTCAAAACTAGGATGGGATGACTGGGACTTTGATCTAGGATGCTAAAATTTAGAGGGGTAAGTCAAATTCTTGGCTTATATTATCTCCTTTGATTTTCATGACAATCCTCCAAGTTAGATAGTATAACAACTTTTATACCCACTTCACAAATGAGGAAACTGAGACTCAAATAATTGATTTTTAAATTTAATTTAAATTTAATTATTTAAACAGACTATTTATTATTTTATTAAAATATTTATTAAAGTTTATCAAAATATTGTTAATATTTTATTATAATATTACTTATTTATTTAAACAAAAAGCAAAAATCTATGAACTTCTACTGTGTATTTTACTTAGATTTCCTCACGTAGTCCCATGGTGGAATTATTTAATTATTTGGATGGCTGTTGCAAGAAAGGGAAAATAGACTTGTTTTCTCTGGTCTCAGACAGAGTAGGAGAAATGGGTAAATATTACATAGAGGCAGATTTTGGCTCTCTGGGAAAGAGAAGTTTCTGACATTTCGAAAAGTAGACAATTCCTAACAACTTCCAGAAGTGGAAGGGAGAAGTAGAAAGCTTTCTGGAAGGAAGGGTTTCCTAACAATTAGAAAAGTAGACAGTTCTTAAGGGTTTCAAAAAGTAGAGAGCTGTTTCTGGGGATTTCCAGTTAAAGGTTGGATAATCACCAGAGGATATTCTTATTCAAGTACAGATTCACTAGATTGCTTCTGAGATCTCTTTCACTTTGCAGATTCCATGTGATTTTCTCAGTGACTTGCTTGAAGTCATACAGCTTAGTACATGGTAGAACTGGGGCTGAAACACAGGTTTTTTTGATCCTAAGTCCAGTGATCTTTGATAAAAGAAGAGCTAATCTGTCACCCTTTTAAAGGCAGAATACTTGATTTTTTTCATCCCACAGCTTCAACCCAATATCCTAAGCTATCCTGGAGCCCCTACTTTTTTTTTTCCTATTTAGTATGTGGATTGGATCATGTATCTTCATCTCAACGTCTTTGGGAGCAGATCTCATCTTTTTCTAACATTTTCACATCTGTTTGTCTCACCATACTATTTTTTTCTTTTAGAGTCTGAGAGATCTGGCTGGAAGGGAGGTGGTGGTGGTGGTGTGTATGTGTGTGTGTGTGTGTGTGTGTGTGTGTGTGTATAGCAATGCTTGGCAGGTCACTTTAAGCCTGTACTATTCATCTTTCTCAGCTGCTTACTTATACTCATCTATAATGAATAATTTTCCTTGATGGCAGTTGTTTGAACTCATTGAGGCACAAGGTTGATACGCTATCCAAATCCAACTGGTGGCAAAAAGTGGATAGTCATCAACTGATCAATAATTGAACAATTATTCGATAACTTCTCCTATGTTTCAGGCACTGGGGTGGGTGTTGGCGATGGCAGACAAAAATGAGGCATTAGAGCTTACATTCTAGTGGAGGAGACAACATATCCACATAGAAAGATAAAACCTGAGTGAATTAGGGGCTGGGCTTGATTTCACTGACTTGGGGAACTCCCAGATGAGAAAACTCCCACCAACACCAACTGCTCTGCAATTTACAATCTTAGATAGTTACTTTGAGCAGAGGTATCAAATGTGCTGCTGCTTGCAGGTCCACAATACTCCTGGGCGTAGCCTGAACCAAATTAATGTGGAGTTGGGAAATATTTAACAAAATAAATGAAAATACAATAAAACAGAAATAACATAACAAGTCAATCTGCAGGTCATAGGGATTTTTTATGTGTGGATTCGTGGCCCCCATTTCTATTTGAGCTTGATGTCACCAGCCTAGAGTCAGGAGTGGTTAATTGATTTGCTCAGGGTTGCTGAGCCGGTACGTGTCAGGGATAGGACTTTTACCAAGATCTCTCTATGAGGTCCATTTTCTCTCTACTATGACAAGCTGCCTCTCCTTTGTAAGGATTGTACAAAATAAACCCAAAGTGAGTGGAAGGGGAACCATTTGCAGCTGATGGAGGTCACAATTCAGGGATCTCTCAAACAGAAGGTTATGCTTGAGCTAAGCTAAGAGGCCAATGGATGAATGAATGAATGAATGAATGAACAAAGCATTTATGAAGTGCTTACTGTGTGTGTCAAGCTTCTGTGCTAATCATAGAAGATACACATAGGAAGGTCAGAGAGTTCCTGCTTTTAAGGAGTTTGCGTCTTAATGATGTCATGGAAAACTGCCTAACAGTGACAGCTGCTCAAAAAGGGAGTGATGCGTCCCCAGAGATGGAGTGATCCCTTTCCTTAGAGGTCTTCAAGTACAGTCTGGACAATTGCTTGTCACTGGGATTCCTTTTGGGTATGGGTTGGACTCAATAGCCATTTAACTCTTAAATTCTGTGATTCTGTGAGATTTGAAGGAAATGAGTGATAGATACTAAGAGGCATGACTGAGGAGGGAATGAATTTCGTGCATGAGGGACAGTTTTATGGTCATTTGGCCAAAGCACAAAGATTTTAATTATGCAAAAAAGAAATATTTCAGAAATTTGAGACAGAGGAAAAAATTAGAGTTTGTAAGAGCTGATGTGTAGACTAAGAATTCTAATTGAAGAGAGTTTAGTAATAACAAACCTAATAATAATGATGATGATGATGATGATGATATTAAGTCTGAGAACATGATTCCACTATGGGACCACATGAAGAAATCTAAGTAAAATGAAAGTAGAAGTTCATAAATTTTTGTTTCTGTCTTTGAGGGAGAGAGAGGCCAAAAAGCTATGTTTACCAGTGTAGGATATTCCAAGCAAGGAAACTTCCTTTTTGTGGCATTGATCTATAACTTGTCTGAAACTTTGAGTCTTAGAAATTTGTGTGGGGGCACTGAGAGCTTCGGTGACCTGTCCATGGTCACAAAGTTAGTATGTGTCACAGGTAACACTCGAACACAAGATTTCCTGATTCCAAAACCAGCCACTACATTATACTGCCTCTTGTGTCTATTTTAAGTGTCTACCAACCACCCTTACCAAAAAAACAAAAACAAAACACCAAAACCAAACAATATCCTATTTATACCACTTACCTTTCTTGAACTTAAATCAGTTATTACATGGGAACTGGAAGTCTCTCCCATTCCTCCTACCCCCAACCTATGACAGTGCCAAGAAAAATCATGCTAGATGAATTTTCCCAAGAAAAAATGGACTGAAGGAGAAACAATGAATAAAAGTGCTTTGAGTCATAGCTCATTAGAACTAGAAAGGAGCTTAGAGACTATAGACTCTAACCCCTCATTCCACAGATGAGGAAACTAGGTTTCAGAGAGATGAAGTGACTTTCCCAGAAGTAACATGGAATATACTGAGTCATTCGCACACCCACACATTTATGCACCCCCTTTCATCCTCCATCAAACAGTGCCACTGATTTGCTTTATTCCTTTTTTTTTTTTTAAAGGCAGAGGGAAGACTTCCTTCCTTATTAGTGCTTACTTAATCCTTCGTGGTCCTCCAATTATAGTAACCATCTTTCCAGGAATGATTTGTTTTGTATTAATGACAAGAAGATGAACACAAAGGCAGGAAGGGCCAGGGAAAATGCTAGGCACAAAGAGCATTGTGACTTGATCCAGACCAAGCTGTGGGGAAGGAGAAAAGTGACAACAACCCACGCTAACCAAATGTGGCTGGGCTTCGCTGACATGGGCATTCACTGCCAGCATCAATGAGGTAATTCTGAAGCATAGCACAAGTCATTCAGCCCACACCCCTGGTCAGACAGTCAGAGTAAACAACTTTCTATTGCATTTCCTGTTAGCTCAAAAAAGAAAATTCCTTAATGAGGCTAGTCGAATATTCAACAGGTCTCCCTTTCAGATTTCTTCTAAAAGTACTTTGTTTTGCAAGAGGCTTCCAGGACATGATGCCACCCAAATTATCCCTTGCCTCTTGTATAGCCATCCACCTTGAATCTAGACTGTTTGCTCCGCTGCCAGAAATAATTAGGATTGCATAAGGAGTGCCCAGAATAGCAATGACAAAGCTGTGCTACTAATCCCCCATGGTGTTCAACTAGAGTCATAATTAAAACAGAACAATTTGGAATTTTCCCCAGGGTACCAACCTGGCAGGGGGCACAATTCTTCTTCACAGAAGAGACCCAGGTTTTACATGATGAAGGTCCCAGGGTCCTCCCCTTCTCCCAATGTACCCTTTCTCCACAAGTTTCTGCCCCTCTCTTGACCAACTACTAAACCTGTTGACTCCTGGCTTTTTGCCAGGGATTGCTTGGTGGAATTTTAAAAGTAAGAGACTTTCCTTTTGACTTATCCCCCCATCCCCACCCCATCAACTATGTCTTAGGTAGCAGTATTCCTAGTTATGTCTCTGCCTGTAACCACTATGAGGCTATAATATGTCCTTCTGGGGAACATTGATTGACCAAGCAACTCAGGGAAAATGGCCCTAAGTTAATTGGATAAGAGGCTAGCTCTTAGAAACACTGGAAGCAATTAATGAGTTGAGACCTTCATTTTAAATCTTGTTTCTCTAAAGCAAATGATCTGTAATTGTAGGCTGAAGTTAAAGAGAGATTTGCAGATCTTGTAGGGGTGAGGGTGAGGGGTGGCAAATCTCTTTTTAAGAGCCAGCTGCAAAATTGTTTTACTAATTAAGCTCTACTGGCCTCCTCCACTTGGACATCAATTCTCTCCCAACACTCTTCACAGACCCGTTCTTTTCTGAAGGATTTCTCTTCTGAGAGGAAGCTTAAGAAAATAACCACGAAGGGTTGATGACTATTTCATATAATACTTAGTATAATATCAACCTGAAATATTTGTAGAGCCATTAGAGGAACAGTCCAGTGTAGTAGAAAGCATAGGCCTTGGAGTCAAAGACATGGGTTTGAATCCTGGACTGGCCACTTGCTGGGTGACCTTTGGGGAAATCTCATCACCTCTATGAGTCTTAGTTCCTTCATCTGTAAAATGCAATGTTTTTTTCAATTATTTGTATTCTCACAAAGTGAAAAATATAGAAATTAAGTACTACAGACAGAAGGCAAAGAAAGTTTGAAGACTGAAATAACTGAGAACAGAGGTTTTATCCTGGACAAAGGCAAAAAAGTTAGGTGTGTGCCATTATTTACTTTCAGCTCACTGAATTCAATTCAGTTCGGTTCAATTCAATAAACATTTATTTTACACTTAATATATGTATGGCACAGGAGCGGGCACTGGGACTTCAAAGACAAAAAAATGGAAATCAGTCCCTGCTCCCAGGGAGTGTATATTCTATTAGGAGCATACAATTTGCACATAAGTAAGCAAATACTAATTAGGTACAAAAGAATTTCCAAAGGAAGGAATGAGGTGTTCTCAGAAGAAACAGGGAGATTTGGAATAGGGAAGGAATGGATTTTTCAGACAAATATAATGAATTCCATTTTGGTTGTATTGAGTTTGTGATACCTGTGGAATATCCTGGCCCAGTAGACAGAAATAGCCTGAAAGCCAGAAAGACCTGGGCTCAATTCCTGCCTCTTCATACGTGCTGGCAAGGTGTCTGACCTCTCAGCTCTAGGTAACTATCCAAGACAATGGGTCACAGAGAAGGTACTGACTTGTATGGGTAAAGGTAGTTTCCTCATTCAGGAGCTCCTTATACAAGTGAATTACAGGTTCAGTTCCAAGCTCTGTCCCTATTCACTGGTACACTCAGGTGGAAGTATCCACCAGGAAGATGTTGATGAAAGACCAGAGTTTTATAGATGGATTAGAGCTGGATACACGGATCTGTGAGATAGTATCTTGAGGACCCTCCATTCAAATCCTACTCCAGAGTCTAACTGTGGGCCAGGTGACCCTTAGTACTTAAAGACTATACCAATGGAACACAAACTCTGACTAGAAAGACTTCAAATATGGGCCTAATGATAGACTGATTTCATTTTCAGATGGTCTGCTTTGAAAGAGGCTCGTTTTCAGAATGGCCACCAGCTGACTTGTTTTGTCCACAGCTAGTCATGAAAGCCAAATTCTAAGGCATGGAATAATAGAGAACACTGATACATGAAATAATAGATTATTTGAAATACTTAGGTAGAGTGGAGTTATAGTGGGTTCTAGGCTTGCTGGTAAACATCAGGGAAGACATGTCTGTAGAACAGCTTGTCTGAAAAAGATCTGAGGATTTTGGTGCGCATTGGTTCTTTCCTGTAATAGGGGAAAGAGACTGGGGAAGGCTATGATCTTATGAAGTTAAAAAGATTGGGAGAGTGAGCCGCTAGGAGGTCTGGGCCAGCGTCCATGCTGAAATTTACCAGAAGCCAGGAGGTGAGGAGCAAAATTTCAGACACAGCCCAGTACAGCAACAGCAGAAATGAAGACTTATCCATCCATCAACTACACCACATTTGGAAATGAACTTGGTGGGATGAATGTTATGTAGAGATTACATTAAGTCTAAGCCTACTCTCCCCAGGAACCAAGGTGATATAGGCAAGAGTATGCCCACAGGTTTTGGAGGGAACTGTTTTTCCATCTGTTATTGCCATATCATTGAAGTAAATATCCCTTTGTAAAAGATAAAAAATAATTGATTAAATGAAACTAAGGTGCTAATTAATGGCAGCTAAGAGTAAGAGGAATATCAGAATGATGTCTCAAGCCAATATTTTTGCCTTGTATTTATTTATTATTTTAAGTAATATTTTATTCCCCTTCCTAATTACATGTTAGAACAATTTTTAGCATTTTAAAGTTTTGAATTCCAAATTCTATGCCTCCTTCCCTATTTCCCTGAGATGGTAAGCAATCTGATATGGATTATACATGTGCAATCACGTGAAATATTTCCACATTAGTCATTTTGCAGAAGAAGACTCAAACAAAAAAGAAATAATGAATGAATGAAAGAATTAAAAACAGTATGCTTCAGTCTATTTTCAGGCAATATCAGTTCTTTCTCTGAAAGTAGATGGCATTTTTCATTATGAATCCTTTAGGATTGTCTTAGATCATTGTGTTGCTGAGAATAGCTAAGTCATTCACAATTCTTCATCATATAGTATTGCTGTTACTGTGTGCAATGTTCTCCTGGTTCTGCTCACCTTACTATGCATCAGTTTGTGTAAGTTCAGGTTTTTCTAAAATCATCTTGCTTGTCCTTTCTTATAGCACAATAATATTCCATCACAATCATACAGCACAAGTTGTTCAGTCATTCTCCAATTGACAGACATCCCCTCAATTTCTAATTCTTAGTCTCCACAAAAAGAACTGCTATAAATATTTTTGTACGAGTAAGTCCTTTCCCCCTTTAAAAAAAATCTCTTTGGAATATAGACCTAGCAGTGGTATTGCTGGATCAAAGAGTATGCACAGTTTTATAGCCCTTTGGGCATAGTTCCAAATTGCTTTCCAGAATGGTTGGATCAGTTCATAACTCCATCAACAATGCATTAGTGTCCCAGTTTTCCCACATCCCCTCCAACATTTATCATTTTACTTTTTTGTCATATTAGCTAATCTGATAGGTGTGAGGTGATGCCTCAGAGTTGTTTTAATTTTCATTTCTCCAATCAATCGTGATTTAGAGCATTTTTTCATATGACTATAGATAGCTTTGAACTCTTTGTCTGAAAACTACCTGTTCATGTGCTTTAACCATTTACCAATTGGGGAAGGACTTGTATTTTTATAAATTTGACTCAGTTCCCTATGTATTTGAGAAATGGGGTCTTATCAGAGATACTTGTTGCAAATCCATGCCCCGCCCCATTCTCAGTTTTCTGCTTTTTGGTTGCATTGGTTTTGTTCATGCAAAAACTTTTAAATTTGATATAATCAGAATGATCTGTTTTGTATTTTGTAATGCTCTTTATATTTTCTTTGTTCTTAAAGTCTTTCCTTATTCATAAATCTGACAGATAAACTATCCCATGCTCTCCTAATTTGCTTATAGGATCACACTTTATGCATAAATCATCTACCTATTTTGACTTTATCTTGGTATATGGTGTGAGATGTTGGTCTTTACCTAGTTTCTACCATATTGTTTTCTGGTATCCCAAGCAGTTTTTGTGAGACAATGAAATTTTGTCCCAACAGCATAAATCTTTGTGTTTATCATATACTAGATTTCTATGATCATTTACCACACTGTAATGTGTACCTAATCTATTCCATTGATCCCCCACTCTATTTCTTAGCCAGCATCAGATTGTTTTGAAATATAGTTTGATATCTGGTATGGCTGGACCATCTTCCTTCACATTTATTTTTCATTGATTTCCTTGATTTTTCTTGATTGAACCTTTTGTTCTTCCAGATGAACTATGTGATTTTTTTGTATCTCTGTAAAACTCTTTTTGGTAGTTTGATTGGTGTAACACTGAGTAAATAGATTAATATAGGTAGAATTCTCATTTTTATTATATTGACTTGGCTTACCTATGAGTAATTGATATTTTTCAGATTGTTTAGATCTGACTTTATTTGTGTGAGAAGAGTTTTGTAATTGTGTTCATATAGTTCCTGGATTTGTCTTCTCAGGTAAAATACTTCCCAAGTATTTTATTATTGTCTACAGTTTTTTGAAATGGAATTCCTTTTTCTATTTCTTGCTGCTGTACTTTGTTGGTAATAAATAGAAATGCTGATGATTTATGTGGTTTTATTTTGTATCCTTTAACTTTGCTAAAGTTGTTAATTATTCAAGTAGTTTTTTAGTTGATTCTCTAGGGTTCTCTAAGTATACCATCATATCATCTATAAGGAGTGATAGTTTTGCTTCCTTGTTGCCTATTTTTATTCCTACAATTTATTTTTCCTCTCTTATTGCTATAGCTAGTATTTCCAGTATAGTATTAAATAATAGAAGTGATAATTGACATCCTTGCTTCACTCCTGATTGTATTGTATTGTATTAGATTGTAATCCTAACTCCTTTGTCTTCTGGAATATCAAATCTGGTTCTTTAATGTGGAAGCTGCTAAATCCTGTGTAATCCCAACTGTGGTTCTACAATATTTGAATTGTTTCTTTCTGGCTGCTTGCAATATTTTATCCTTGATCTGGGAGCTCTGGAATTTGGCTATGATGTTCCTGGGAGTTCTTATTTTGGAATCTCTTTCAGATGGTGATTAGTGGATTCTTTCAATTTCTATTTTGCCTTCGGGTTCTAGAATATCAGGGGTAGTTTTCCTTGGTAATTTTTTGAAAGATGCTGTCCAGGCCTTTTTTTTTTATGGCTTTCAGGTAGTCCAATAATTCTTAAATTATCTCTCCTGGATCTATTTTGAGGGTGTTGTTTTTCTAATGGGAAATTTCACATTTTCTTTTTTTTTATTTTGTTTGATCATATCTTAATGTCTCATGGAGTTACTGGCTTCCACTTGTTCACTTCTAATTTTTAGAAGGGGGCTTTTGAACCTCCTTTTCTATTTGGCCATTTCTATTTTATAAGGAGTTATTTTCTTTGAATTTTTAAATATCTTTTTCTATTTTTTGTTTCTTTTACCAAGCTAAGTCTTTTTTCATGATCTTCTTGTATCACTCTCATTTTTTTCTTAATTTTTCTTCTATTTCTCTAATTTGCTTTTAAAAATCCTTCTTAAGATCTCCCAGAAGTTCTTTTTGTGCCTAAGACTAAATTATATTTTTCTTTGAGGCTTCACATGTAGCCATTTTGACACTATTGTCCTCTTCTAAGTTTGTGCCTTGATCTTCTCTGTCATCATAATAACTTTCTACACTTAGGTTTTTGGGGGTTTTTTTTGCTCATTTTCTGGCCTATTTTGTGACCTTATATTTTTATGTGAGAATTGGGCTCTGCTCCTGCATTGTCCCCAGTTTCTTGTGCTGGGGCTTGGGACCTTGCTGCTCTGTGTGGCCTGCTGCTCTCCACCTCCTTCCCCTCCCACTTCAGGGAGACAGACTTTTCTTGTTGAGCTGGTAAGCTGCTTGCCCACTCCTAAATCCGTTCTGAGGTAGTTTTCAAGTTGTCTGGAGGGGAATTTGGGAGGGCTCCAGGGAGTTCCTTTCTCGCTCTGCCATCTTGGAACCAGATGTCTCAAGCCAACATTGTTAAAGGAAGATATCTCTAATCCCTTTGGGGTATCCTAGAAGCCTGACAGGAAGCCAGCCTATCTCTGGGAGAGTCAGTCCAAAGTTATCACTTTGTTCAATTTTATTTCAAATATCTTTTTATCCTCTTTGAGTGTGGCACAGGCATTCAGAAGAATTGAATCTTACTCCACCCTAGTTAGTACTTACTAGCTATATGACTACGGACAAGTGAGAGCCTTCCTTAATTTCCTCATGTGTAAAATAGTGAAAATAATCTTTTTAGTATATAACTTAAAGGATTATTGTTGGGTCCAAATTAGCACATCTGTATAAAATGCTTTGTAACCCTGAAAGTGCTACATAGTTGTTAAGATATTATCTGCCAATTTTTTTCTTGGGCCAAATTAGGGAGACAACCATTGAAAAAGTTCAGAAAATATGTTTTGAGCAACATTAATATTTTCCTTATGACTTGGCTTTCAGTTTAAAATCTTTATAAATACACACCCTCATTTTTCAGTGTTTGATATCTGATCTGTAAAACCTAAATTAGCTATACTTTCTGGGATAGAGGATGAGCAGCTATTTGGATAGCCTCCCACCCCTTTTTATTTAAAATCTAATTACAAATACTGACTTGGGTGAGGCAAACAATTTCAGTAAAGTAAATATGAGAAGTTTCTCCTTTTGAAGAAAATGATGAATGCTAAATTCTTCCTTATATTGAATTCATATGGGCAAAAGCAAAAGAGCATCTTGTAATTTGGAGAGCAAATGTGGTCTTGGGGAAAGAAAAAAAAAATCTTCCAATGGATATTACTATGAAGCTTGGCTACATATCCTGGAAAAATAAGGTGTTCTTTAATTATACCTCACCTATTAAGTTTAGAGTCTCAATTGGTAATAACATTTTATATTTACCAATTGTATGGAAAACCTATGAAATTAGGATAATAGAAGAAATAACCTCTTCATGGTTTTACCAGACCCAGAGAGTGTGTGTTCCCCTCCAGGCCCCTCACATCATTCTCCATCTGTTGAAATCTTACTCATACATTAAGATCCAGTTTATATGACATCTCCTCAGTCCTTTCCCTGGTACCTCTCTCTACTTTGCCTTCTTTGTCATTCCCTCCTTCTGCCCCGCCTCCCCCTTCAAACCCCAAAGGAGGAACTATCCTTGTTTGCTCAGATCTCATGCCTTTGCTTCTTCCTCTCTTTCATCCTTATCATTTGATATTATGATTATTTGTATATGGGTCATACTACTAACTAGACTGTAAACTACATGAGAACAAAGACCATGTCAGACTTCTCTTTGTATAATTCCTAGCATGTAGCAGAATTTTCTGCATAATAAAAGCTCAATGCCATAAATGTTTGCTGAAGTCCCCAACATTCCTCCACATCTATTGGAATAGGCTGGAAGCACATATAGCAAGCTTTTAGTATATGAGACATGTATGTTCTATACCTGGAATGTATATAGAACAAATCCTATTTTTGCCACTGACTCCAATTATGAAATCAGAGAGGGGCTATTCCAAAAAAAAAAATGGCATAATAAAAAAAAATCACATGGAGAATAAAATAATGGAGAATAAAAAAATCATGGAGAATAAAATAAGTCCTTCATATTTAAAGGGTAAAACAATTTGACAATATAAATAGCACATATTAAGCCTCAAAATAAAAATGCTGAACTTGAAAAAACCCAAAATTGGTACTCTGAGATAGCAGTATTATATGGGATTAACACGACATGGGGATTTCCCAATTTGGTGATTTTTTTTTTCAGACGTTTAAAATTGCCTGAACTATTTTTACATCTAATTTTGAATGTTCTTTAAAAAAAAAAAAAGCTTTTTTAAATATACAATTTACTTACTATCCTCTTTTGAATCCAAAGTAAGAGCTTAACATGCCTAATTCTGGCTCCATAAAGACTGGCTACAGAAAGTGTAAGGTAAAACAGAAGAGTGGTCCATGGAAGGAGGAAGTCAATTTTGGTCAGCCTATTGCCTCTCACGTATCTCCAAATTGTGCTTATTTCTCCCCACATTTAGAAAAAAAAAGCCCCAGAAGCACTGACACATAGAGCTTCCCTTCTGCCTTTGGCATGATGTCTGTGGATGAAGAAAGTTGCATATATTCTAGCTGCCACTTTGGTATTTTTAGCTCCGACCTTGTTATCCTGGGCTAGAAGCCAAAGCCAATTTCTTGGCCAAGATGGAATAGGACCAGTGAAAGTCTGACAAGTCATGTAAACACAAATTGTAAGATAGCATGTGCCAAATGTGTCCCCCAATTTGTAAAATCCTGCAACACTGAAATTTCAAATGCTATAGTGGGTCAGCGTATATCAAGGGACATCTTATAAGGTATCATGAATGTAATTTCAGAGGAAATGCTTCAGGCCTGTGTCTTCATGCAAGAAAAACCACAAATGTTAAATAAAGCAACATTTAACAATTTTTTTCACTTAATTTTAGACAGGATTTATCAAATGTACTTTAACCAGCATAACTATATAGGAAAAAAAAACCCAGCATGTTTTATGTAGAAAAATTCATTACAGACGTGGCCTTTAAAAAATTAATTTTATAATTTATTAAGTAGGACCTCAGAAGTCCTTAAACCTCAGTAACAGACAAGTATTTAAATACAACTTTATGATAAATATTGAAGGTAAAGTTGAAAAGTTTCTGTAAATGAGAGCAAAACGGGCACAGTCTCAACAAACATATTTACCCCAACAGGTGTGAAGGTCACTTCCTGAAACCACTGCATGGAAATCCTCTGCTACTGTTTGCACTGAGACAATTCTGGCACAGTAAACATTTTAAAGCACTTCAAAGGCAACTAATGTTGTCATTTAAATCTTTACAGTGGTTTGTTCAAGACGCAGAAACTGACATTTCCAGGTTATATCCTCCAGAACTGCAGCATTAGAAATAAGTGCAAAGATTGAGTTCATTGGGCTGTTTGAAATGCAGAACGGGCCACCAAGCTCAAACACCCTGCTACTTGCTAGAGACTTGATTTAGCAGTCTCTTTTACTGAAATCATACAAATCCAGGCGCATGATGGCAACCAATGCTTAAAACCTCTGAGGACTGAACATCCCCTCCTTCTGGATATTATTATGGTTAGAATGCTATTATAGGTCCAATAATTTGAAAATCTATGAGTAATTGTCAGAAATAAAAAATAAAAATACAAAAAAGTATTTGAGTAAAATTCATGTCCTTAATTAGAATGCTCTCATAGTGAGTAGGGATTGTTTCATGTTATTATATCTGCATCCACAGGGCATAGCACAATGCCTGGCATGAAGTAGATTAACAAATGTCTATAGATGGATTGATTGATTGGACCTAGTGTTAACATGACTGCATTTTAAATGATTGTCTCCCAATCCTAGAAGTCAAATAAATGTGATTAGAATAATAGAACTTGGGGCAGATAGGTGGCGCAGTGGATAGAGTACCGGCCCTGGATTCAGGAGGACCTGACTTCAAATCCGGCCTCAGACACATATCACTTACTAGCTTTGTGACCCTGGGCAAGTCACTTAACCCCACTGCCTAGCCAAAAAAAAAAAAAGAATAACAGAACTTTAAAAAAGAAGCATGAAATATTTGTGAAATCTAAGGGTCTGAAAACTGCTGCCTCTTACAATTTTCATGTTATACTAAGAGATCTGGTTTTAGAGCCAGGCTGTCATTTTGGGGTGTCACTAAGACTGGAATCTAAATGCTGCATTTGAACTTGCAGCAACTTGTGCCAGATTCTTTTTGTGATACCCAAGCATCTTGCAGGCTTTAGTGAACACAGGACCTAGGACTGGTCTAGAGGTTTCTTAGTATACAGTGGAAAGAGCCAAAAGTTCATTCTTTGAGCCCCAAAAAAAACATAAGAAAAAAGGAGTGTGTGTGTAGGATGAGGGATGAAGGGAGAAGATGTTGGTTGGTTCTGATTTCTTTCAGAGGAGTCTGGAATTCATGTGACTCCAAAGGTTGTGTGACCCAGACCAAGGTTCCAAGGGTAGGAGCAAGGAGTCCAGTACCCTATAACATATACATGTGGCAGCTACAGCTTTGAAGACCACCTCACCTTCCAGTGGAGTTAAATTGGAGTAAAATAGAATAGTTTAATTCATTCTTTGGGAGATGAGGAAGAGAAGGAACGGGGGGAAAATCTCATTTCAACAAATAATTTTGTTGTTTTAAAATCTCACATAGGAATCAGATTCTCTAGGCCAAGCTTTTCTGTCTGTGCTTCAACTTCGCCTGTCAGGCAGTGAAATCAAAGGCCAGTCTTTGAATTCTGTCAATTCATCTGTCATTTCAATAACTCCTTTTAGGTAGCCAACGGAGCAGGGTTTTGAGGACAAAGTGGCGTGCAATTTTGAGATTCTTAGGATCATCGATTGAGTTTTCTAAGATCACTTCACAGTGGGAACTATCTGAAAGATGAAAATATTACAACTGTCAGTATTGCTGTTAGCTAATTAGTGTTTCATCTAAAACAGCTAGCCAATTATTCAAACCAATGAAAACTGGGGGGAGGAGGTGATGCTTAACTCCCATAGTTTTAGTGAACGTGATTTTTAACTTCCTTGGCTAGGTGGCGCCACAGTTCAGAGTGCTGGCACTGGACTCAGGAAGAACTGAGTTCAAATCCAACATCACATAAACATATCACACCTTGTTCCAACACTTAGGCAAATATAATAGAATATAACTACTTGAGGGTGACCAGTACACAGTACGTGTTTAATAAATGAGTGTTGATTAATTGAAGTGACTTGAGGGCACCAGCCAAACTTTTATTAAGTTGTCTAAACTTCTCCCTCTGGATCTTGAGCGTTTTTTAGGTCCTTAGGTTTTTTTTGTTTATTTGTTTGTTGTTTTGTAACATGCAAATACCCTTGAAAAGGATAAGGAATTAGACTTTATCACCTAACATCATAATAGAAAGTTATTGTCAATGGATTAGCTGGAAGTAAGTCCTTATGGCAATGGTAAATAGAACTGAAGGTGTAGGGGGAAAGGAGGACTCCAAGAAAGGGAAAGAGAGATGCTAAGAGGAAAAACAGGAGGACCCCAAAGGCCAAATAATCCCCTTCTGAATTTTGTCTATTGAGGGAGCTACATTTAACTTACAAAAATACAGCTGATTTTTTTGGCTAGTCTCTGAACAATATTTTAAAGGCTCCTAGCTCTTTAATGAAATTCAGTATGGCATAGGGGAAAGAATGAATTTCATCATGGAATTTCTAATTCTAGCTCTACTCCTTATGACACTAGGTAGGTCATTAACCTTTCTAGGCCTCAACATCAGCATCCACATCTATAAAATCAAGTGGTTTGTAACACTTCTGGCTCAACTTTCAAAAGACTTCTATGAGAATTTTCCTTTCCTACTATTTGGACATCCCTTCTTCCTAATTCTAAATGGAAGGGAGCAATTTCAATGAATTTCTCAGTGGTTTGATATTGTTTTAGACAAAAGGTTTTCCTAGGATAGAAAAAACTCAGTCCAGGTCCTAAAACAATATCTTATCAGTATAAAACTCTGTACTAGATATTATTGAGCTAGAAATAGACAGCAAAAGGAAGAAAGGGGTCAGGGGACCAAAAACTGGTAGGGAGATCAGCAAGATTAGAAAATCCTTTAAAACTTCAGATTTATTTATTCTTTAAACATTAAAAAACCTGACTTGAGAATATGAAACACATCGATGTAAATACCATTTCTTCCCCTTTGGATTCCTTTCTCCAATCAAAATCATGATATACTAATTTAATTAATCCCTAATGAGGAGCTGACAAAGTTGTATTTTATATTGGGAACTGGTTGAAACTTCTAAATCTATGAGATCATTAAGGAAGTGAAAATTTTCAGTTCAGCCCTTGATGGAGAAGCTTCTGTTTGACAATAACATTCAAAATAGTTCTTTAAAGAATAAAAAGATGAATCCCTATATATTCTCGTCCCCAAAGTTGCACTCCCTGAGGCAGAAGGAAAAAAATTATTGACAGCTTGGACTGTATGAATTCCTTTCCCCCTGGAATGTTAGGACTTCATTTCTAGTAAAATGGTACTTTGATTTCCTTTAAGAAAAGCAGAAGAAATGAGTTCTTTATTAAAAGATCTGACTTGGGGCACATGTCATTTCAAGACTGTAAGTTACAGAGTTTTTAAAATTCAAAACCACACGTCCACAAAACATGACAGTCAGACAGATTGTGTTGGCAACTACTAGGCAACCTTAGGACTCAATTAGTGCTGAGAATTTTCATAAAATTTTTTCCTCCTGCTGATCTACCATGCATTTAGCTCAAGGAATAGAATTGCTCTAAATCTGTGTCTCTCATGGTTTGTTTTAAAAGAAGTTGGAAGTTGACTAAATCATGACGGCAATACATTAGATGTTACAGTGATAAGAGGTTTTGGAATGGTATCTATACTACGATGGGGGCAGATGATCAGTTGTACCACCTCTGGATCCGAGGGCCTTGAATTGTCCATTACCAACTTGGCACAGGGCAGCTAGTTGGCACAGTGTATAGAGTGCCAGGCCTGAAATGAGGAATACTCATCTTCCTGAGTTTCAATCTGGCCTCAGACACAGATAGCTGTGTGACCCTGGGAAAGTCACCTAACCCTGTTTGCCTGAGTTTCCTCATTTGTAAAATGAACTAGAGAAGGAAATGGCAAACCACTCCATTATCTTTGCCAAGAAAAACCCAAACGGGGTTGCAAAAGGTTGGACATGACTGAAATGACTGAACACCACCACCAACTTGGCACCAAAGCAAGGGTGAAGGAAGAGTGAACAAAACTCATCAAGGGCAGAAAGGATTTTTATTCTTTTGTTTTCATTCTCTTCACTATCTATTACAAAGCTATTATTGAAACTGAGAAACAGTATGCCTTAGTGGATAGAGAGCAAGCCTCAGAGTCAGGAAGACAAGGGTTAAGACCTACTTCTGACATATAATAGCTATGTGACCTCTGGCAAGTCATTTAACCCCTCACTGCTCCCAGTCTAAGACTGTAATCTAATCCTTATTCCTATCTGACCCTTATCCCCACCCCAGCACCGTGCTTTGCACATTTGTTTTATCAGACCTGTGATTTTATTGGCATAGGTAACTCCCAATGAAGAACCTCCTTTTACCTGATTAACTATTATTATGTTTTTTTCATAACAGAATAATAGAAAAGAATTCATATGAGACCACTGAACTTTGAAAGGTTTGTTTATGCTATCATGAAGCTATAAATGATGTCTTTCCAAAAAATGGGGTTTAAATTTGCCATCAATATACCACATATAATCTGAATTTATGTCAAATACAGAAACATAGTAGACATTTAAAATTAATTAAACTTGAAAAACTCTTTACATTTATATTAATTTCAACAGTTCATTAAATACATGAATTACTTTCCTAACTGTTGAAGTGCTAACAATAAATACCTGTGGTATATTTTGAGTTATCTCATGGAAGGTGTAAACAATCATATGTAAACTTAGGCCTATTTGTACGGTTCAAATAGGGTTATCCAGTTAAGATAATGGAAACATAAACAAGTACACTGTGGTCTCCTAAAAAAAGATTGTAAGATCTTTGAGAATAGCAACTCTTGGCCTGTATCTCTTTCATGTCTTCCTATCTCCATAGAGCGTAGTGCTCTGTAACAAATGATACTCCATACATAGAGAAACAAGCAAAATCCCCCCAAAACACCAGAATATATAAATAATAGAGCAAGCCTTCTCATGTAAGTCTTCTGAACTGGCTTTATGATTTGTCACAGATTAGATTCTTATGCTTTTGAGGAATCAATGATAGCTAACATTTGAATCTCTCTACACTTAACAGGTAGTATTTTTAATGACACTGTTAAAACTCTTTTTCTTTGGATACCTTTTTCTATTATTTAAGAAATCAGAAAAAAAACTGTCAGAGTCATATGGCTATGAGTCTGACTTTTCATTGACCAACTCACAAGAACTCAGCGCACTCTGAGCTCACAAACCATGGTGTTGGCTTTTAGAAGTACCACATTAACATAATGAGCAACAGATTTTGATTTTTGCAAGGAGAACAACACATGAAAATTTTAACAAGGATAAAAATAGATCACTTATCCATCTTAAAACTCATCTTATTAAATCCAAACCCAGAAAAGTTCATTTGGGAGCAGTAGATCATAAAAAAAATCAAATCATGGGTTCCAATACAAATTTACTACTCTAAGAATTGAGAGGGTACAGGGCATGTATTGGACACTTTTATTTCATAACATTTAAGGCTGTTTAGAAAATATAGTGACTTTCAGTTTTAATGAATACCAGGATTCATAACAGGATCAATCTGCTTCCTGTCATTTGATGATTGGGAGCCATGTTAAATGCTTAAAGGAAAACCACTGGGTATAACAGTCAGTCAAGTGGTTGATTCTGAATGTTCTCTTCGTTTTACTGTGCTGACTATTTATCACTTTTCTGCTTTAGATGAAAATCCGATGATTCATTATTTTCTAAAGAGGATAGAATCTGATAAATCAATATTGCTTGCTCATGTGTCTCTTCCCTAAACAGCAGGTATTTATGCAGTCCTTTTTGTAAAATGCTTTGCATACATTATCCCATTTGGTCTTCACAACAAACTTGTGAGGTGGGTGTCATTATTATTACAATTTTACATATGAGTAAACTGGGGCTCAGATAGTTTAGCTGACTTTCTATCACACTAATAATGCAGGTGAGATTTGAACCCAGATCTTTCTGATCCCTAAGTGCAGCACTCTACCCATTATGTCATCCTATCTCTAAAACAGATTCTTAACCTGGGTAGTCTCTGAACTCATAAAAAAATTCATATATATACATATATATGTGTGTATATGTATATGTATATGTATTATAAGCACATACAAACATAGCGACATCTGTGTGTGTGTATTTTGATCTAACTGGATTTCTTTGTAACCCCATAATTTTTATTTTATGAATTTAAAAACATTATTTGCAGGAAACAGTAGCCTTCAACAGACAGCCAAAGAGATTAAGAACTCCTGCTCTAAGACCCTACAGCACAAGCTTTTCATTACGATCCTGGGTCTTCTAAATTGAATTAAAAAGTACTTACCTTTAATGCACATTCCTACTAAGTTTCTTTGCCTTCTGGAATTGATGCTTAGAGCATGCCAAGGATCAATATCGCCATTAAGAAACAGGATTCTTTTTCCAGTCTTGATTAAGGGCTTATAGTAGTACTTGTTGGTTTCCTTAACATATTCAAGCACTGAATAAACATCTAATTCCAAGTCAAATAATTTTTCACATTGATCAAGATAATAGCTGCAAAGAGAGAAGGGGAGGGATAGGAGAAGGGGCATGCAGACTGAATATTTTTAATGATTTCCCCCACCACCAAATATAGCTTCCTTAAAAGGGCCAGATAAATTCCAGCTATTCAAGAAGGGCATAATAACACTATAACTCCAACTTTTTTTAGTATGCTATTTTCATGCAATTAACCTTGATCCACAAATCAAATACACTGAAGTTATCTGCCTCTTGCCACAGACTGAAATTTACTTTGACAATTGCAATCAACCTCTCATTTCATTAATGTATCCGACATGCTTCTTCTCTGCTAGCTCATGCTCTTTCACTCAAGTCTACACATGCTTCTCTTGTAGCCTCTATGACTCTTAGACAATTAACATCACCAAAATCTAAGATAGAGAGACTTAAAAAGTTTTCTTAATCAAGGAAACCAGTTCCTAAAACTCCTAAAACAAATACTGAGGAAAGCAGGACAATCTGCTCTCCAGGAAAGGGACCCTCATTCTTTTGTCTCAATTCTTTATTCCATATCCCCACAATGTCAGTTCTATCACAAACCCTTAGACAAGTCATTGATCCTGTTTCTATTTCATGCTTTCATTTATCTAAAATGGAGGTAACATTTTGTCTTGTACTCGACTCAGGGTCAGATGATAGATTTTAAGTTCTTTGAGATGACAGGAGCAGTCTCAGTAAAATTTATAATTTGCAATTGATAACAATCCAGTCAACATGCAAATAGCTGTGGGAGAATTATGAATAAATTCTCTGGTTTTCAATGAGAAATGATAGCAGATTATGGGATTTAGATATAAGGAAACTGTCTCCTCTAGCTTGGTTAACAAAAGTCTATCACATTTATGTTGCATTCATATTTTATTATCACTAAATCCCTTTGTGCCTAGTCAAAACCAGTGGTATTCATCACCTTTGGCTGGGCCAACTAGGGGAAATTGTTCATCTTCTCTAGATACCAGTGTCCTTATCTAATATGAGGGATTGTCTCAGGTGATTTCTGAGGTTCCTTCTGCCTTGAAAATGCTATTAATCTATGACTGTTTCTTGTACTTTCATCTTAACACATAGAAGTTTTGACTTGCACTTACTGCTCTCAGAAATGTCCATATAATGTATATGCATGTGTCTTTATGGTATATTTCTGTTTGTGTGTATTTTTCTATATATGTGTGTATAATTATAATGAAGTGCTATAATGATCTACCTCATAAGGCTCTTGTGAGAATCAAATGAGATAATGTATCTAAAATGTTCTGGAAGCCATCAAGTTCTATATAACATTTCAGTTATTTGGCGGTTACTATCATCGTTAGGAAGGTAACAGAGTAATTACTTATTCTTCTAGTATTCAATCATCTTCAAAAGTTGGGGAAGAGATGGCATTGTATCTGCTCTTATATAGGCTTTTGAATTGGAACTGTTCCTTGACATGAAGGCAATTCTTTTTCAGACATTTACTGTTTTCTCATATCTTATTGTGGGACCTGCAAAGCCTCCATGTAAAAATGTTTGACCTTCACAATTTTATTTAAATTGCATCAATCTATGGCAATCAGCCTAGGTGATAGAATCCTGCCTCTATATCCAAAATACTCAGCAGTAGTAAGTGGTAGTAAGCCTGGACAGAACTGAAGCATTTTAAGTGGCATATACTTTACCTCATAGGCATTCCTAAGAAAGGTTGATGTTTTGAATCAGTGGTCAGGAAGAAACCAAATTCTGTGCAAGTCTGATAAAGCCATTGCCTTGCTAGAAAATAAAACATTAATTTCATTACGCCAAATCATCATCTTGCTGATAAAGAAAGGTGTTTTAGTGTGTTTTTGAAAAAACATGTATTTAAAGAAAAAGTATTTTATAAGGATATTACTACCTTAGCAGGACAACAGGTTTCTTTTTCTCCAATTTTTTCACGCAAATTCTAGATTTCAATTCAGGGGACCTGATTTCAGATCTTGACTTTTCCTCTTCTACCTGAATGACCCTGAGCAAATCATTTAACCTCTTAGTCTGTTTCCTCATCTTTACAATGAAGGGACTGAACCACATGACTTTTAACATAACATCCAATAGTAATACTCTGTAACATACTATTCTAGCTCCATCAGGAATCTATCAGCAAGCAATTCCTTAAAGATATCTAGGAGCTAATTATTTTAATGATGCAGACTAGGGATTGGATTGCTGGTTATTATGTTGCCTTTAATAAATGGAAATTTTAAGCTGGCTGACTGGAGAAAATCAGGCAAGGCATTTCTCAGCAGAGATTCTGGTGAAGATGTCATTGAAATCACTTTGCCGATAACAGGCTCTCAAGTAGTGTAACTAAGATAATGTAACTAAGAAGCTATGACCTCTTGATTAGAGATATATAAGAATATGACAACTACAGTTTAGAGATGCCCAGGGTTGCATTAGGGGAACACAAAGTGATTCACTTTCTCCCTATGGTAGAGGCAGAAATCGGAAGACAATGTCAATTTCTTAACCTAGACTACAAAGTGGTCATTTGCTATTAGGTAAGCTCATTAAGTTCTTTAAGTTATCCACCTTTCCTGTCATCTCCCTTCTTCTCAGTTATCTGGTATTGTGGAACGAAGAGCAACTTGGGAGCTAGAGTACCTGGCCCAGATGCCATCTCCAATGTTTGTGCTTTCTAACTCGACATGCTGATCCTGTGATTTCTTCATGTGTGATAAGGGCACTGAGGAGACAAGCTTTGCCTATAAGTTCTAACAACTATGTATAATGAGCCTCCTTCGGGGCATATAGTCTACTATAAACTTCTATGGTAGGACAGGTTTCACTGTGAAGAGCCATACTTTGGGAAGGGGGTCATGGGTTGGTCCGCAAGATATCCGAATTTAGGTAATTGTGAGGTTTGTAAACAAGGAACTATTTGTATTTGAAATTGCCAAAGGATTTCTTGCAGTGCTAGAAACTTGCACTGGCCAAAAAAAAAAAAAAAAAGAATTATGCAGCTTCACATTCATCCTTACACAATTGAAACTATTCTCAAGTTCAATGACTTGCTCTCAACAAAATTCTGTCTGCTTTTTTTCAATCCTTTTTTATTGACATGCCATTTTCAATACCATTAGGCACCTTCTGTCTCCTTAAAAATACCATGCTTTTTTCTCTGGAATAAAAGAACCTGGGTTTGAATCCCACCTCTTATTCTTTCTATGTATTCTAGGTCGTTTAGCAAGTCAGTCAGCCTGGGCCTGATTCATCTGTTAAAAGAAGGAGTTGGATTAGATGCCTCTGAGATCCCTTGTTCTAAAGGTACATGTATGAAAATTTCAATATAGAAAGAAATACAGAAAAAATTACAAATAAAAATGTGAACTATCAAGTACAATTTCAGGTCTATAGGAAATTTAAATTTAATAAAAATTATAAGAAAATTTTTTTTCTAAATACCATGCTTAATTCCTCTCATTGGCTGGTTCCTCTTCCCTTTTTCCATTAACTATGTGTAATCCTTCCCTGAGGCTCAATCATAGGTTCTCTGCTCATCTTCTCCTTTTCCTAATTTGGCCCATCGCCAGTGACAAGAACCAGCGTTATTTCTATCAAGTCAAAGAAGTCTTCACCAACTTCCAAATACTTGTTTTTGTCCAGAAGTATGATTTCAATGGTGTAAAAAACTCCCCTCAAGAAAAACACCTGGTCAGTGGATGCAGGTCATCAAATGGGCAGGAATTTATAGTCGTAGAGAATGTCTTGGAGTGCTGAGAGTTTAAAGAGTTTACATACAGCCAGCATGGGTCAGAAGTGGAACTTGAACCTAGCTTTTCCTGAGTCTGAGGCCAGCCCTCTATGCCCTACACCAATGATATCTAATAATTTATGCACATTTTCTCTGCTTTAGACAAGGAAACCCATGCAGTAACCCTTTGCCAACAGCATTGGACCATGAGTCACCTGTTTGGTGGGGGAGGGGTTTCTCCCTTGCTGTGTTTGCCTTTTCTGTGTGACCATGGACAAGTAACTTTCCCCAAGTACTTACGGGCTGTTAAAAAAAATGTCCATGATTTCATTTGATAGACTGAAGATGGATATTATCCCTCCTCCTCTTCACCATTTTCCACTTCAATATTACTCCAGTTGCTTCACAGAAGCCATTTCCATTGAAACTCCTCTAAATCTTCATTAACTCTAATTCAAATAACCTTGTTTTTTGTTTGTTTGTCTGTTTGTTGAGGCAACGAGGGGGGGGGGGGTGTTAAGTGATCTGCCCAGGGTCACATAGCTAGCTAGTAAGTGTCTGAGGCTGGATTTGAACTCAGGGCTTCCTGATTTCAGGGCAGGTGCTCTATCTACCACGCCACCTGGCTGTCCCAATGCAAGTTAATTTGTACCTAATACAATACAAACTAATACAAGTAAACCCCTCCAAATCTCAGTTTCTCCATATGTAAAACGAAGAGGTTGGACTCTGTGATCCCTAATGTTGCTTCCAGTTTAAATCTATGATCTTGTGATCTGAGGATTTCTCTTCAACTGTACTTTCCTATCTAAAGCTAGAGTTCTGTACCACCTTGAGAAATGCCTTTGTTATAATTCACTCCCTCTACCTAAGTTACAAAGTACTAAAGCATAAAGTGCTCTCTTCAGGATTCAGTTATGAAGTTTTTTCCCACTGCTTGCGAGGAAGTCAGAAGAAGTGATACAAGGACACTCTCAAGGTCTCTCTGAAGAACTTTGGAATTGGCAGTAAGACATGGGAGGCACTGGCACAGGACCACCCAGCATGGTATGCCCACATCGAACAAGGTGCTCTACTCTATAAGCAAAGGAAAATTGCAGTAGCTCAAGAGAAACGTGAGATGTGCAAATTTAGAGCCATCTCCACTCCCAATGTTCATATGGACTATTTGTGCCCGACCTGTGGTAGAGCCTTCTGAGTTCCTATTGGTCTGATCAGCCACAGTCGGACACACTGTACCCTGACTCCAACATAATGCTGCCATTTTGGACCTCTTGGAGAATGAAGGACAATAACTGACCAAGCAACCAAATGACTGCGGTTTGATTTGGTACTTTACCAAGGGTTTTAGACGGAGGAAATCACAAGACCCCAGGGTTGCTAGGTATACAAAAATCAGCACATCTGAAGTGGTGGTTATCGTCCAAATTCTAATAATTATACTCTATAATTGAAGTCAAGTAGAGTGCCATTCTGCCAGTGGTGGGTGATAGGTTCAGGATGTTAAAGGGAGCAAAAAAAAAAACAAAACCCTCAAAAAGTGGTAGCATCACATAGGAAATGGCACTTAGCATATAGACTGCTGGACTTCGAGTCATGAAGACCTGGGTTCAAATCCTGCCTCAGACACTAGCTTCTGGGCAAGTCACCTAACTTCTGTGTACCTCAGTTTCCTCATCTGTAAATAAGAGTTGTGGAACTTAGTAGCCTTTAAAATCCATTTAACTCTAAGGCTATGGTCCTATGAACCAATGAAATAAGATAACTTTAGATCCTTCTGAAAATTATTAGGATGACAATATTAGAAAGGTATTAGAGCATGCCTTACTTCCTTCTGCAGCTTCTCCATCCCATTCAGGATTCCTCATGGTTGCTATGAATTTTTCATAGTTTGCATCCCAGCAGTTGACTTCTTGGGTTTCAAGATTCTTATTAAAAAAACGTACATATCTCTCATATGGTGTCCCAAGTGACTTATCAGTCATTACTCGGCAGAAATAATTAAGAGTGATATCATTTTCTGTCAGCTTTTGGTCAAAATTATAATTAATTTTGTCCTAAAAAATAAGTAATGACAACAACAACCAAAAAGGAGTGACTAAACTATAATCTAAATAGCATGTTTAAATATAAATTTTATTGCCTGAAATTACCACCCATATTGCATCAATCAATCAACCAACCAGCATTTATTAAGTAATTGTGTATCAGGCACTATGCTAAGTCCTGGTCATCAAAAGAAAATGGGAAAACAGTTCTTGACCTCAAGGAGCTAATATTCGAATTAGAGAAAGAATATATAGATAAATCAGTACATAGAAAATAGATGGAAGGTATCCTCATAAGGGAAAGCACTACTAGCCGCCTGTTGACCTTGAGAAAGGCCTCTTGCAGGCATTGACCCTTGATCTGAGTCTTAAAGGAAGCCAGAAATTCTACAAGGCAAAGGTTAAAGCAGAAGAGCAACAACTAAAACCTATGAGAAATCCATACATGAAGTCAGTTTAATGAAGAGATGAAGTCAGGTCTCAAATTCTTGTCACATGGCCTTGAAACCAGTGTTTGGATCAGTTTTTTCTCTGTGAAAAACTAAAATCATGTCAATTCCCCTCTTTCAGTTCAGTAATTTGACCAACATTTTAGTACATGTGAGACTGGAATGCTGTGTGGCTCTGAGATAGGAAAAGTCCATCTGCTTTAGTAACGGAGTGGGATTTACCTGGCATTTTAGTACTGACTTGGGTGTGTGTTTGTTAGAGAAAGGTCCTTAGGATCAAACATTTATTGAGCATCTCTTTGTTCAGAACTGTATTTTCAACTTCTAAGAAGATTGTGAGGCAAATATTTGGAGAAGAGGGAAGAGATTGGGTTAATCAAAGAGAAGGAAAGTATGTAGGTGGTTAGTAGAGGTTTGGACTTGTGAAAAAGGCTGGGGTTTGAATTGGGGAGGAGAAATTTGGAAGAAATTGAGGAAAAATTTGAAGGAGAATATTCTCCAGGACCAGATTCTTCTTTATGATGGTTTCTGTGAGACATAATTGAAAGTTGAAAGAGGAGCTGGTTCCATAAAGATCAAAGACAATCAAGAAGGATTAGAGGAAAAGATTCCAAGAAGAAAAGCGTGAAAGGCTATGAAATCTTGGGCAAGAAAATGAAGATTATAGGAGCACCATTTGTGTTTTACTCTCTGCTCTTGCCCATTGAAGGCAAGGGATAGAGAACCATAGACTCAGGGAATTAATAGTAGGCTGAGAAAATGATATCTGATAAGGAGATTTGGAATTCTAGACCATGGTGGAAAATAGGATGACAACTAAGGCTGCCAAGGTTGAATTTGCATGCTATCTAGCAAGTCCAATCAAAATGGCTTTAAAAATAATCTAGGAGTTTCTACTGAGGAGCAGGGGGCTTGGAACATACACACACACACACACACACACACACACACAAATAACTGTTTTTCAATATAATTGGTTTCATTTGTCATCTTATATGTTTTCTTTGGTGCATTTACAAACCTTATTCTGAGAAGGAGTCCATTGGTTTTACCCGACTGCCAAAGGGTCTGACTCAAAAATGGTTCAGGACCTTTATTTCGTAACCATAAACTATCTTAGCAGGAAACATGGCTGTTTCTTACCCATTTGACACTAAGATGCTCTGTTTCTTGGGGAAACTTTTTCTTGTCTTATAGTTCATTTTGGGACTTTAGCAAGATTTTTTTGTTTTGTTTTGGTTTTTTTGCCAGGCAATGGGAGTTAAATAATTTGCCCAGGGTCACACAGCTAGTGTCAAGTATCTGAGGCCAGATTTGAACTCAGGTCCTTCTGACTTCGGGGCCAGTGCTCTATCCACTATGCTACCTAGCTGCCCCTTCTAGCAAAATTTTTTAATAGGGAGAAAGAAGTTTTCTTTCAGCCATAGTTCCCCCCTAATCTGGGGCATAAGCCTGGGGGGAAGGAGGAAAACCTAGGCTTCTTGCCAATGGGACAACTTGGGATGAATGCTCCTGATATGTCACTCTACATCTATAGCTTGCCCACTGGGGTCACACCAAAGTTCAAGTCTCTGGCCTTCAGCAGCAAATAGCCTTGATCTGTCTCATTCTCCTAGGCAGTTTGCCTGACCCCGTGGGAGAATGAGTAAGATAAGAGCTACCTGTGAGTCCTGCTGCCTTGATAGAACACATCAACTCATACGATTATTCAACCTGCCTTATAATTTCTCAGGAAATCTGATTTTCTCGTTTTCTCCAGGGGGTTGCTATTTCTTCTAGTTGCACCAGGGTTTTTAAATGAAAATTTCTTCTTTAATTTTTTTTTTCATTTCAAAATCTTTGCATGGTCCGTGACAAAGTGGCTGGCCTGATAAATGTGGTAGATTCCTTTTATGCAGATAGTCATTAAAAAGTACTTAAATCCCAGAGATATTTCAAAAGTTTTTAAAGTTTGCTTCCAATTACAATTAGCTCTCAGAAGACTAAAATTGAATTATTTTCCATTAACTATATATAATTGCTCTTATAGAAGTTGCTTAGGAAGAGAAATCACTAGTAGTGAATTTTTTAGTAAGGGGAAAAGGACTAGACTATATTTAAATTCAGGTCAAGTTTTGATTCTAAAACAACCATTCTAAAGCATTCAAAATCATTTTTAGGGAGTTTCTGAAGATGTATCCCAGGGAGACAAATTAATCTTTCATAGATTATGAACCCTCTGTGCCATATTTGGCAATAATTTCTCTCTCTCTCTATCTATCTTTCTGTCTCTCATATAAGATGTATGAAAAAAAAGAAAAGATTTGATTGAAGGATGTAGAAGATAATTTGTTAGCAGACATGCTCTCATCCCTGAGTTTGGAGAGGTTCCAGTGTAATAATGGTTTTCAGAACGGGAAACATTTATTAGTTTACTTTTAAAAGGAAACACCCCAAGCCCTGTGTATTTGCACAAGTTTGATTCCATTCTCCTTTTCTATTTGTAACACTTATTTACCTATTTGGTATTGCATTCTCTTCTCACTTACCTGATTCAAAGGCCTGTTTCTATTGTATTGAACAAGAAAAGAAATCCTGCTAATCAGAGTTTCCAGGAAATAGGACATTTTCACTTCTGAGTCAGTATTTAACATTTCACATAATCTGTGGGAAAGGAAGCAGATAAATACTATACTAATTTTTGGGACACCACTTTACATTACAATCCTATTATGGATGATAGTGGATGGAAAATTACTACTAAATAACTTTAAAATGTTTACATGATTATAAAAATGTTACTTTCAGGTCATTAATTTTATATTAGAATCATAGATGGTCAAAGCCTACATGGAACTTTAAAGAGTCCACAGCACTCATTTCCCAAATGAGAAAACTGAGGCCCGGAGAAAGATATTCAAAGTAAGGAGTAGTGTAAACCACTGTTTGAATCCTGGCTGTGCTGATCAGTACCTATGTGACCTTGGGAAAGTCAGTTAATCTCACTGGGCCTCAGGTTCACCTTATGTAACAAGAGAGGCTTAGTCTAGATTAAGGTCCTTTATGATAAATCTAAATATGCTAGTGGTTCTTAAATCTTAGTTTCAGGGAAAATGTTTTGACCATGTTATTTCATATTTGTAAATGGTCACTAACATTTAAGGATGAGAAAAAGAAATTGAATTAGCTGTCTTGGCATGGAGTTTGCCAACTTTCATGAAACCTAAGAAATAAAATTTTGACAATGTTTTTTCTGAACTGATTATTTTTTAATAGACACTTATATACATATATTGAAGCCATGTTAAAAATGGTGACAATTTCTCAGAATGCCATGCATAGTTTCATTACTCATCACTATTTCTCTTTGAGTCTCTGACACTGTCAGGAACCTTATTTACCATACACATCTTCCTCACTTTCAAAATTTTCAAAGAACTTTGTATTCTCATTTGCTTCTTGCTTTTAAGATTCCTGAAATTGCACTGATGTCAGTTCTCAACCTTCCACTAATATTTTGTGGTTCTTTAATTGCTCTTTTAATTTTTCTCTTGGTTCTGCTCCTTCTGCTCTTCATTATTTCATGAAATTCTTTCCATGTTTTTCTAAGATCATTGAGCTCATGATTTCTTATAACACAATAACATTCCATCACAATCAGATATCACAACTTGTTCAGCCTTTCCCGAATTGATGGGCATCTCTGCAATTTTTAGTTTTCTTCCACCACAAAGACAATTGCTACAAATATTTAGAACATATAGGTTCTTTTCCTTTTTCCCTAATAATCTTTGGAAATAGACTTAGTAGTGGTATTGCAGAGTCAAAGGATATAGGTAATTTGAAAAATTTTTGGGTGTAATTCCAGATTGCTCTCCAAAATGGTTGCATCAGTTCACAGCTTTATTCTTGCAATTGTTTTGAATTTATTGTCATAGCATTGAACTGGAATTTTACTTTCTATTTTATTTCAATGTATACATGAATATATCACTCAGTCAGTCAAAAAGCACTTACTAGGAGCCTGCTGTGCTAAGTGCTGGGGATATGAAGAATGGCAAAGTCTTTGACTGAAAGTCCCTGCCCTCAAGGAGGTCACAATTTAACGTGTAATCTATTCAGTCCAGAAAACATGCAAGATGCAAAGCACGAGCATACAACATACAGAAATAATTTCAAAAAAATATCAGTCAACAAACATTTATTTGGCACTTACTCTGTGCCAGAGACTGTACTAAGTAATGGACTGCAAAGAAAGGCAAAGACCATCCCTGCCTTCAAGACGCTTTCCTATTGGAGAGAGAACATGTAAATAAATAAGCACATACAAGGTAGCTACAGGGTAGATGGAAGGGAGCCTTCAAGGGGAAGGCTCCAGCAGTTGGAGATTTTACAAGAGGCTAATCCCCAATATTTCTCTCCTACCATAGGAAACCGCTAAGGATTGGGCTGGATGGGAACCTGATTCTTTCCCTACTTTTATAGATCAGACTAAGAAATGTATGTATGGCCCAAGTTTAAAGTGTCAGCCATAATTGTGTTATCATCATTTATCTAACACTTAAATCATGGACAAGTAGTAGATAGAGTGCCAGGCCTGGAGCCATGAAAACATGTTCAAATCTTGTCTCAGACACTTACTATCTGTGTGACCCTAGGCATGTCAGTTAATCCTGTTTGCCTCAGTTTCCTCATCTGTAAAAATGAGCTAGAGAAGGAAATGGCAAACCACTTCAGTATCTTTGCCAAGAAAATCCCAAATGGGGCCATGGAGAGTCAGACTTGACTGAAACATAGCAAGAAAAAAACCATTTAAGGTCCTCCATCAAAAGTGGTAATTCGGGGCAGCTAGGTGGCACAGCGAATAGAGCACCGGCCCTGAAGTCAGAAGGACCTGAGTTCATATCCGGCCTCAGACCAAACACTTGACACTTACCAGCTGTGCGACCCTGGGCAAGTCACTTAACCCCAATTGCCTAAAAGAAAAAAAATGTAAAAAAAAAAAAAGTGGTAATTCTATGTGAAGGAAATGGCATAATTTCATATCCCATAAATACCAAATCTATCATTTCTTTAAAGAAATAATTAGCTGGCTGAAAATCATGTCCTCCTGATTCCAAGGCCAGTACTCTATCCTCTGTGCTACCTAGCTACCCCCTGGCTGAAAACTTTGACAGGTACTATTGATCACTATTTTCATTTTACTCTAAGTGATTCCTGTCTCAGCATTTCACTTGTTCTTACCATTCCAAAGTGAATGACAAAGTAAATAGTTGGATTATTTGAAATAAAAAATTTTCTGATTAACACCTATTTTAAGTTTTTATTTTCTGAAAAATATCCAATTGGTCTGCAATTATCTTTTTTTTTGTTTGTTTCTTGGTTCAGACTTGTAATTTCACTGGAATAGGGAATTCCCGTTGGGGACACTCTTTACACTGATGCAGCAGGTTGTCACCTGTATATAACATGCTCTCAGAGAGCTACCTGGGCACTGAGGGATCAGGTCACTTGCCCAGGGTCAGTTAATGTGTGTTAGAGATATAGCTTGAACCTAAGTCAGCCTGATTCCAAGGCTGGCCCTTTCAACACTGTTCTACACCTTAAAGTCCTACATAAATGCTAACTATTATTGTTATTAGATAATAACCTTGTGACCCTGTATCACCGTAAAGTTTGCAAATAACCCTATAGACTTGGGCATATCCTGCCACTGGTGACATGGAGAACCAAGAGAAAGAATATGGATGGCTCACCACCACTTAGGGGGTAACAAGTTAAAAGCACCTTTCAAACTTGGCATATGGCGAACAAGGTCTAGCAATCCTATGAGTTAGGATTCAGGAAACTTGGGTTCAGACTGTGTGACCACAAACAGTGTTTCAGGACTTCACTTTCCTCATCTACAACTTGCTCTTGGAGTCAGGAAGATTTGTGTTCAAATCCTTCCTTCAGATACTTATTAACATTATGACCCTGAGCAAGTCATTGAATTCTCTTAGCCTCATTTACTTCACCTACAAAATGGGGATAATAATCACACCTCCCTCGCAGGACTGTTGGGATGATGAACTGAGATATGGATGTACAATGGTTTGCAAAGCACTATATAAATGTTAGTTGCTGTTTTGATAACAGCAATGTTAGTTGTTATCTATGCTCGTTCTAACAGGCTATGATTCTGTGCTGTAGATTAATACAAACCTTGGGGCAGCTAGGTGGTGCGGTAGATAGAGCACTAGGCCTGGAGTCAGGAAGACTCATCTTCTGAATTTCAAATCTGGTCTCAGACACTAACTACCTTTGGGACCCTGGGCAAGCCACTGAACCCTGTTTGCCTCAGTTTCCCCATCTGTAAAATGAGCTGGAGAAGGAAATGGCAAACCACTCCAGTCTCTTTGCCAAGAAAACCCCAAATGAGCTCACAAAGAGTCAGACACCACTGAAACAACACTACCAACTTTAGGGCAATAAATAGTAAAAAGGAGAAGCAGCATAACTAGAAGGAAAAGGCAGATTCAGGGAGGGACTTAGGTTTGAATTCTGGCTTTACTACCACTGACCTGTGTCATCTTGGGAAAGACATTAGCCTGTCAAGCTCTCAGCTTCCTCCCATGTAAAATGAGGAGGCTGGCTGGCTTCAAATGCTAAATCCTGTGATCCTAATGCT
>NW_020954579.1:29184183-29196430 GCF_900497805.2 Vombatus ursinus | reverse complement strand
TGGGGGGACTGTGAGGAGGGATCTAGGGAGGATCTAGACAGGAAGGAGAATGGGGTCTACATAGGATCAAGGGTGGGAAGTGGCCAGAGCCATAGGGAGGTAACAGACAATGAAGGTTGGGCTGGGTCACAGGTAACAGAATTGGTAGATTGGGCATAGCCACAATGAAAGGCTAGTTGAGAGGATTACTGGGATGATGCTTCAGGTGACCACCAAAGACTTGGTCATGTGGGAAAAGAAGAAAACTCAAAGAGAGTGGGGGGAGGGGTTCCCAGGGCCCATACCCCATCAATACTAACAATAATAGTAATGTTAACTCAGTTTCTACATTGCTGAGGAAAAGAGATTCAGTCTCTCAAGCTTTGACTCCTTGAGCAAGGAGTTGTCTTCTCTTTTTTCTTTTAAATCATATTTTATTTTTTCCAATTACATGTAAAGGCAATCAACATTCCTATTTTTTTAAATAAAAATTTTGAGTTCCAAAATTTTGCCCTCCTCTCTCTCCTCCCTAAAATGGTAAGCAATTTGATATAGGTTATATATGTGCAATCATTTAAAATGTATTTCCATATTAGTCATGTTGTATAAGAAGAAACAGAATGAAAGGAAAAAAACTACAAAAAAAAAGTGAAAATAATGTGCTTCTATCTGTATTCAGACTCCATCAGTTCTTTCTCTGGATGTGGATAGCATTTTCCATCATCAATATTTTGGAATTGTCTTGGATCATTGTGTAGCTGAGAAGAGCTAAGTCTTTCATAGTTGATCATCATACATTGTTGCTGTTATTTTGCATAATGTTGTCCTGGTTCTACTCACTTCACTTTGCATCAGTTTGTGTAAGTCTTTAAGGAGCTCTTTTTTCACAATCAGGAGAGTCATGAAATTCAATAAGTTCAACAAAAGTTTGTTGAGTACCTACTATGTGAAAAATCCTGAGCTTGGCTTTGGAGATTCAAAAGGTTAAAAAAAAAATGACATTTCATGCCCTCAAGCAATCTACAATCTAGTTAGATGTTCCTATCTTGTGTAGACCACTTACAAGCTCCAATAGAGGCACTGAAAGGATTCTAACTGAAAGATTTTAACCTAAATGCCATCAGCCTTGACATAAGCAAAGAGAGTTCTGGAAGTCAGAAAAATGCTTGCTTTTCACAGAGATTGCCATCTACTCTGAGGAGTAGAATGAGGAGTCTTGATCACTCACCCTATTCTTAGGGTCCAATTGAGCTTTCGCTGGAAAACTCTTTTCCACTTCTAGAAAGTTTCTTCCTTTCTTCCCTTCTGGAGCAGGAAAATATAGGTTTTGTCAACATTTTCTTTTCCCCATTCAGGGCCCTTGAGAAAGATGGAGGTTGGACCAGATACTATAGGAGGTTATAGTGGGGCAGAACTACCCTGGACTATGTTACCTAAAGAAAAACCAGCCAGCTGGCTCTTTTCCACTTTGGCTACAAATAGACCTGAGCCAAAATATCTATTCTCTACCATTCTGCTCAAGGAATTCTGCTGTTCCCATTTTTGAAATTCCCCAAGCCTTCTTAGAAATGGTCAGTCTCCTGAGATATTCCTAAATGTTTCAAATTCTTATGAAAATCTCTTAGAAAATATTCATATAATGGAATATTGTGGTGTAATAAATAAATACGATAAACACATAAACATGACTTACATGAATAGATGAAAAGTGAAGGGCCAGGAAAACAATATATACAACAAGAAACTTCAGGGCCTGGACTACTTTCAAAGACATGGTCTTTTCCTTTTAGGGGTCCAGGTCTCATCACCCCATCATTTGGACCAGTTCACAGCTTCACCAACATGACATAAAAGTGTCTATTTCCCCACAGTCCCTCCAGCATTTGTCATTTTCCTTTTCTGTTAATTTAGAAAATCTGGTGGGTATAAAGTAGTAACTCAGAGTTGTTTTAAGTTATATTTCTCTAATTATTAGTGATATAGAGCATCTTTTTATATGGCCATAGATAGTTTAGATTTCTTCCTCTGAAAACTGCGTCTTCACATTGTTTGACCACTTATCAATTGGGGAATGGCTGTTATTTTTGTAAATTTGAATCAGTTCTCCATGTCTTAGAAACTTATCTTTGTCAGAGAAACTTACTGCAGAGATTGGTTCCCCAATTTTCTGCTTCTTTTCTAATTTTAGCTGCATTGGTTCTGATTGTGCAAAACCCTTTTAATTTTATGTAATCAAAATTATCTGTTTTACCTCCTGTGAACCTCTCTCTCTGTCTCTTGTTTGGTCATGAACTCTCTTCTCCTATCCACAGATCTAACAGGTAATTTCTTCCATACTTCTGTAATTTGCTTATGAAGTCATCCTTTATAGCTAAATCATGTACACATTTGGAGTTTATCTTGGTATACAATGTGAAATGTTGGTCTATACTTAGTTTCTGCCAGGCTGTTTTCCAGTTTTCCTCCCAAAATTTTTTTCAAATAGTGAATTTTTGCTCCAATACCTGTGATTTTGGGGCTTATCAAAAACTAAGTTACTCTTCCCATTTGCTTCTGTATATTATGTACTTAATCTATTCTACTGATCAACCTTTTTATTTCTTACCCAGTACCAAATTGTTTTGATAATTATGGCTTTGTGGGGTATAGTTTAAGATCAGTTACCACTAGGCCTATTTCCTTCCCATTTTTTTTTCACTGAATTCCTTGATATTCTTAAACATTTGTTCCTGCAGATGAATTTTGTTATTATTTTTCCTAGCTCTCTAAAGCAGTCCCTTGTTACTCATATTCATTTGGCACTGAAAAAGTACATTAATTTAGGCAGTAATGTCATTTTTATTCTTTTGTCTTGGCCTTGAGCAATTAATGAGCAATTAATATTTCTCTATTTAGACCTGCCTTTATTTGTGTAAAGAGTGTTTTGTAATTAGTGTAAAGAGTGTTCATATAATTCCTTTTTGTGTGTATCTTGGCAAGTAGACCCCAAAATATTTTGTATCATTTTTTGCTTTTTTAAATGGAATTTCTCTTTCTATCTCTTCCTGCTGGATTTTGTTGGTATTATATGTAAATGGAGATATTAGTGTTGGTTTATTTCATATTGTTAAACAAGTAATTTTCAAAGCTGCCCCTTTTCTTTTATCCTCTGAACTTTTGTCTGCTCTCTTTATGTATTTTTTAAGACATTTCAATGACCCTCTTTTATTCTTTTTCTTCTTTTTCCTTGGCAACAGTATTTTTAGCTTCTCCATCCATTCTAAATCTTTACCCACCCCTAAATAAAAAGGAAAAACACAATTCTATTGGAGCAATTAAACATAATGAAGGAAAAAAAGTCACGCAATTGCCATGTCCAAAAAAAATATGCCTCATTGTACTCCTTGGATTCATCACCTCTCTTTCAGGGGAGGTAGCTCAATTCATCAGTAGTTCTCCAGAGTTTCATCATTGATTCTTTAGAATCTTGGTTGGTTAGAATTCATAAGTCTTTCCAAATTGTTTTTCATCAAGTAAGGGTCAATTGGGACAATCAACTAATTAATTACTCCATGCCACTTAAGCTAAATGGCAAGATTCTATAGCCCTGATACCTTTGACAGGTGAAAACAATCAATCAGAGGTATGACCTTTGCTTGGAAATATTCTTGGAAGCCTAGTCTTTTTATTAAATCAATCAATCAATCAATCAATAGGCTTTAGACTAAGTATGAAAAGTCTTTGATAAATTTGGAAGTCTGTGAAATCCATTGGATGAAGTGAACAATCCCATACAAAAAGTGTGTTCATATTGGTTGAGAACCTTTTGTTGTTGTCCAATGACCCCACCTGGGGTTTTCTTGGCAAAGATACTGGAGAACCTTTGGGCTTATATAAAATCAGTTAGGTTGGAATTAGGGGTTCCAGCTTTTGGAAGCTTAGTGATGGAAGACTTTCAGCCAAGCCTCTATGATGTTGGGAGGAAAGTTTTCCTTGGTCCCTTGACCAAGGTCATGGTCCCTTACGAACTTTAGAAGGTTGGAGTTTTCCATCTAATGGAGGAGACAATATGCAAACAACTATGTACAAACAAGCTATAATACAGGATAAATTGCAAATAATCAACAGAGGAAAGGTACCAGAATTAAGAGGGTTTGAGAAAGGCTTTCTGGAGAAGGTGAGATTTTAACTGGGACTTGAAGGAAGCCGGGGAATCCAGGAGATCCCCACAGGAGGGAGAGAATTTCAGGCATGAGGGACCCCAACGTACAAGGAATAGCTAGTAGGATGGTGTCTGGATCACAGAATATGTGGGAGCTTGGCAGGAGTAAGGCATAAGAAGACTGGAAAGGTAGGAGGGGAACAGGTTATGAAAGGCTTTAAACATCAAATTCGTAGTTTATGTTTTTGTTCAGTCTTTTCCAACACTTCATGACCTCATTTGGGATTTTTTTGGCAAAGATACTGGAGTGGTTTGCCATTTCCTTCTCCAGCTCATTGTACAGATGAGGAAACTGAGGCAAACAGGGTTGAGTGACTTACCCAGGTCACACAGCTAGTAAATGTCTGAGGCCAGATTTGAACTCATAGAGAGGAGTTTTCCTGACTCCAGGCCTGGTACTCTATCAACTATGCTACCTAGTGATAGAGGGCTAATTGAAGAGGGGAGGGATGTAGTCAGACCTGTGCTTTGGGAAGATCAATTTGACAGCTAAAAGGAGGATGGACTGGAGTGGAGAGAAACTTGAGGCCAAGAGAACAACCAACAGACTGTTGCAAACGTCTAGGTATGAGGTGATGAAGGCCGCCACCAGGGTAGCAGTGGTACCAGTGTCAGAGGAGAGAAGGTGATATATTTGAGAGAGCTTAGGAAGGTAAAATCAACAGGTCTTGACAACAGATTGGATATGGAGGCGAAGGAGATTTTGGAGTTGAGGATAACACCTAGGTTGTGAGCCTGGGTTACTGGGAGGATGGTGGAACCTTCAAAGTAATAGGAGATAATGAGAAAAGGAAGGGCTTGGGAGTATGTGTGGTGGTGGTGGTGAGGGAAGATTATGAGTTGGGTTGAATTTAAGATGTCTAGGGACATTCAGTTCAAGATATCCAATAGGCAGCTGAGGATTTGAATACAGAGGAACAGAGAAAATTTAGGACTGGATCCACAGATCTGAGAATCATCACTATGGAGATGATCATTGAATCCATGGGAGCTGATCGTATCACCAAGTGAAATGGTATAGAGAAAGAAGAGAAGAGGGTCCAGGACAGAGTCTTGGGGGACACTCACCATTAGTAGGCATTACCTGGATGAAGATACAGTAAAGGAAACTGAGGATGTATTCTGACAGGTAGGAGGAGAACTAGCATAGAGTATTGCTGTGGAAAATGGGGTATTTTCTTCCTTCCTCTAATTTGTTCGTGATATAATCTTTAATATCTAAGTCACATATCCATTTGGTGCTTATTGTGGTATATATGGTATGAGATTTGGTCTAAACCTAGTCTCTCTCAGACTGCTTTCCAATTGTTACCCAAGCCTCAAAGCTCATTTGCATAGTACTCTTATCATAGGCAGAAATTGATTATTCAACATTCCATACCTGTTATTGAGGGATGAAGTTCATGAGAGGCAGAGGAAGATAGATACTGGTCTTCTGGCTTTCCAGCTTCAAGAGGTGAGATACGAGGTCACAGATCCTCTTCAGGTCTCTGAAGAGAGAGTAAGATTCTGGAAAGAATTTTTGTAGAGGGGGAGGTGAAAGGAGGAAAAGGGAACAAGCATTTATTAAGTGCCTACTGTCAAGCACTGTGCTAAATGCTTTACCAATATTATCTCAATTGATCCTTAAAACAATCCTGTGAGGTAAGTGCTGTTATTATCCCCACTTTACAGAAGAGAAAACTGAGGCAGGCAAAGGTCAAGTGGACTACCCACGGTCACACAGATGGTAGGTATCTAAGGTCAAATTTGAACTCCGGTCTTCCTTACTTTAGGCTGAATATTATCTCCATGGGGCCGCCTAGCTATCTCTGATATGTTTTACAAATATTATCTCCTTTGATAAAGGAGCTGGCACCTCAATCATGTCCCTTTCCCTACCTGACTACACTAAAGACTTTGAGCAAGACCTTGGATCTTTCTTGGTTGAGCTGAGATTTTTTCACTCCCAATGGGAAAGTTCATTTACTCTATAGATCATCTGATATATATATATACACATATACACATACACATATACATAGACATACATGTATACATATATAGGTATGTACATATACACACATACATACATATATTCTTATGTCTATGCTTACTCTGGTTTCTATTTACTATCACTTTGGATAAGTGGGTTTATTTACTTTTTGCTTTGTGTGTTTACTGTGGAACTGGTATTAGGTGGAAAGGGGGTCAAACCTTGGATTTAGGGCTTGGAACATTTCTTCCTCATTAAAAGAGAGCAATCAAGAGTGTAGCTTGAACTTAAAAATTATTTTCCCAAGACTGACAGTATTTGGGGCAGAGGGAACGGAAATATAAATTGAATCCCAGCCTAGTATCCTTTTCCTAAAGAGAATAGAGTGGCCAGCCTCTGGCCTAGAGTGGCTCAGTGGCAGCAAAAATGGTCTCAGATACTTTCTAGTTATGCGACCCTGGATGAGTCACTTAACCTCTGTCTGTCTCAGTTTCCTCAACTGTAAAATGGGGACAATGGCAGCACTTGCCTCACAAGGTAGGCTTAGCAGTGGAAGACTTTCAGCCAAGCATTCGAGGTGGAATCATACTGTGAGGCTGGGGGTGGGACATTGTTGGGTAGTTGCATGGATCAAATGAGACAATATTTTAAAATACTTGGCACGGTGCCTAGCACCTAAATCGGCTTTGTATAAATGTTTATTTCCTTCCAACTGCCTGGCCCTTTAGAAGCAGGAATCAAACTCTCTCTTAAAAAGGGGAGCAAGGGGGACAGCTAGGTGGTGCAGTGGATAGAGTTCTGGCCTTGGAGTCAGGAGGACCTGAGTTCAAATCCGGTCTCAGACACATAACACTTACTAGCTGTGTGACCCTGGGCAAGTCACTTAACCCCGATTGCCTCACCAAAAAAAAAAGGGGGGGGGGAGCAAGGAATAAACTCTAGAGATATTTATTCATGCCCATGTGGACATATACAACCTACATAGACAAAACACATCACACACACCTTTTACACAAGATCGCCCCAGTTTTTGTCCAATAGTCTTTACCTAAGTAGTTACTGTCTTTAGGTTTATTGAACACTGTTACTATCTGTTCCATTGGTTGACCACTGTATTTTTTAACTAGTAGCAAATAATTTTGAGGATCATTGCTTTGTAGTATAGTTTGAGATAAGAGTACTGCTAGGCCTCTTGCCTTCTTATTTTTATATTTTTTTACATTATTTCTTTTGAGATTCTAGACCTTTTGTTCCCTCAGGTTAACTTTGTTATTTGTTTTCCAGTTCACTTAAGTAATCCTTTGGGTGCAATTTCAGAGAAACCTGAGAAGACTTGTATGAACTGCTTTGAAGCAGAACTGGTATAAACGGAAAAGCCAGGAAAACACTATAGAGTGGTGGAGAAACATGATAGAGAAAAACAACTTTGAAAGACTTAGGAACTCCGATCAGTACAATGACTGACCGTGATTCCAGAGGACATGTGATGAAACATGCTACCCACCTCCTGAATTCAAATCTGGCCTCAGACACTTACTGTGACCCTGGGCAAGTCACTTTACCCTGTTTGCCTCAGTTTCCTCATCTGTAAAATGAGCTGGAGAAGGAAATGGCAAACCACCCAGTATCTTTGCCAAGAAAACCCCAAATGGGGTCACAAAGAGTCAGACACAAGTGAAAAATGACAACAGTAATACATATACATACATACATATATACATATGTATATAAATAATATCCACAAGCACATACATACACGTATGCATACATACATAAACACACATCTGTGTGTGTGTGTGTGTGTGTGTGTGTGTGTGCAATTATAATGCCTTTTTCTTCTCTTGAGAGCTCTGGGTTCTCGACTGGGGTATGCATTTTACCTTATACCACTAAAGGCAGCTGGTGGTACAGGGGATAGAGCACTGGGCCTACAGTCAAGAAGACAAATTCAAATCTGACCTTAAATACTTACTAGCCATGTGACTATGGCCAAGTCACTTAACCTCTATCTGCCTCTGTTTCCTCAAATATAAAATGGGGATAATAATAGCACCTACAACCCAGAGTTATTGTGAGGATCAAATGCTCATAATATCTATAAAGTGCTTATCACAGTGCCTGGTATACAGTGGGCTCTTAATAAATGATTATTTCCTTCCTTCTTTGCCTCTTTGCCCTGGGAAGTTGAACACTTGCTTATCTGTGAGTAATAACTGTCTTATCTGTGATGCTTTGAGTGGGTACTTGTGTTCCTTGTCAGTACCTCATCCTATGTTCTCACAATATATTTCTTTTTTTTTCTTTTCTCTCTTTCTCTCTTTCTTTTTTTTTTTTTTTTTTTGGTGGTGGTGGGGTAGGCAATGGGGTTAAGTGACTTGCCCAAGTGTTAAGTGTCTGAGGCCGAATTTGAACTCAGGTCCTCCTGCTCCAGAGCCAGTGCTCTATTCACTGTACCACCAAGCTGCCCCTCACAATATATTTCAAAACATTACTTTGAGAAGAGGCCCATAGGCTTCACGAGACTGCCATAGGGGTCCGTGTTGTAGAAAAAGATGAAGAATTTCTTGTCCAGAAGGACCTCTGACAGGAGCCTATCTTTGCACTTGACAATTGATAAAGCTGAGGCCAAGGGAAGTTGTGGCTTGCCCAAAATCACGTGGGTAGCAAGTGATCTTTTGGTTTATCCTCACCACAAGCACAGAAAGCCAGGATGATAAAAGTTTGCATGAAATGATTTTCTCATTGTTGCTGCTAAATTCAGGTCAATTTTGGAAGCCAACACGAACAACTCCCTCATTTAGTTCTCTAAGAACTTGTGAGACTCCTTTCCATGCAGTTTCCACTTTTTTAGTCTTCTGATTTTTTTTTTAATTAATAATGTCAATGAAAGGCAGCTTCAGTATAGTGGCAACAGCTGGCCTTAAGGGTCCAAAAGACCTGAGTTCAAATTCTGATTCTGACAGATATTATAATAATGTGTATGTCAATTAACATCTCAGTGCCTCAGATAACTAGAAGTTTAAGACACAAATCTGCCTTGGTAGAGGGTCTTTGCTCAGCAGGAGTTTCCTGTTCCAAGGACAGCACAGATCTATATCACAAAACAAAAAATAAAATAAAAATATATGTGCATATGTATATATATGTATATACACATACATATATAGATATATACACATATGTGATATACATTTTATATATATACATACATGAGATGTAACACACACATACATGAATAGTGATCTGGTTCATTCAGTTTCTCTCATATTTAACTTGTTTGTCATTAGACAAGGATCAGATGTTAATTAGTTAATTAATAATAACTGTTAATTAATAATTAGTTAATATTCATAGACGTTCTAAAACTCATGTGATTCTTAGCATCCTCCAGTCCTTTCTATTACTCAGCCACTGGAAGGGCACAGGCCTGAGGACCATTTTGTACCTTATTTCATGTCAACATAAAAAAAGATATATTATGTTGAAAGGAACCATAGACAGCAAATAGATATCAGTGTTTAAACTCATATGTTTCAAATGCCTTAGCAAATAAACTCACAAAGTAAAAATCAACTGAATTATAAGAAGACATTGACAGTAATGCAATAACGGTGGGAGATTTTAATGTCTCTCTTAGTTTTAGACAAATCTAATGAAAAAGTGAACAAAGGAGAAAATATAGAATTAAACAAATTGCTGGAGAAACTCAAGCTAAAAGATTTATGACTAAATGAGACTGCTAAAAAATATATGTGTTTCTTAGCACCACATGGAAGTTTTGCAAAAATTGAATATGCATTAGGCAAAGAGAAAAAAAGGCAGAAAGATTGAACACATACCTTTTACATTTTTTTGCTAATAGTTTAAGTAAATTGGAATTAATTGTTCTTTGAATGTTTTACAGAATTCATTTGTAAAACCATCTGGTCTTACATTTTTTCCCCTTGGAAGTTCATTTATGGCTAGTAGAATTTCCTTTTCTGAAAGTGGGTTATTTAAATTATCTATTTCTTATTCTTTCAACCTGTATAATGTTTTTGCAAATACTTATACATTTCATTTGTTAGTTTTGTTGCATATAATTGGGCAAACAGTATATAATATTACTTTATTTCCTCTTCATTTGTTGTGAATTCTCCTTTTCTACTTTGATATTAACAAGTTGATGAATTTCCTCTTTTAAAAAATCAGATTAGCTAACAGTCTAATTTTTCAAAAAGGTTTTCACTTTATTTATCAATTTAATGGAAAATTTTTGCTTTCAATTTTGCTAATCTTTTCTTTGATCTTCAGGATTTCTAGTTAGAGCTTTTATTTTATGCTTGTTTCTTTTTGGTTGTGTGCCCAATTCATTAATTTGTTCTCTCTCTCTTGTTGATGAAAGTGCTTAGGAATGTAAGATTTCCCCTAATTATTATTTTGGGTGTAACCCAAAAAGATTTAACATATTGTCTCATTGTTGTCTTTTTCTTTGATGAAATTATCTATTGTTTCTCTGATTTATTCCTTGACCCAGGATTAAATTTAGGATTAAATTATTTTGTTTCCATTTAAGTTTGAATCCTTTTTTCAAAGTCCCTTCCTTGTTGATAAGTTTTAAAATGGTGTCTAGTGAATAGAGTGTTGGACTTGGAGTCTAGTCTTCCTAGAACTGAGTTCAAATCCTACCTCAGATACTTACTAGCTATGAGGCCCTGGGCAAGTTACTTAACCTCTCAACTTCAGTTTCCTCATCCTTTAAATGGGGATAATAATATCATCCTTGTAAGGATTGTTGTGAGGATCAAATGAGATAATATTTTAAAGCACTTTGCTTTCAGCCTAGCCTCCATAGATGTCTTCCAGATAATAAACCCCTGTGGGGAAGGGGCCTGCCATCACCACCACCTGCCAACCAGTTACCACTCTCAGGGCAGGTAAGCCAACCTAACTGAAGGAATGAGACACCCTAAGAGATAGAGGCAGCATGTTCCAGGTAAGCCAAGCCCCTGCCCCCACCTCAACCACTACCTCTCTTCAGACCCTGATGGCATAACTGAGCTCAAGAACCTGAGAAATACCAGTGACCTCCAAACTGCTTCCAGACTGATCTCCATTGCCCTCATTCAGCAAATCAGCCCTTGTGCAGATATGACCTGGCCATTGTTTCTGCGGGTACTGTATCCCTCCCCTCCTCAGCAGCCAGAGTTGCTGAAGACCTGGGAGAGAAAAAGGTTCTTACGATCAAAATCTTTGGCATGGTCAAATGATTCAATATCAGAAGTGGAAACAATGACTTTTTAATCAGTGGAAATGATGAGGTCTGGAGGTTTAGGGGTGCTGGAACCCCAAAATCACAATACACGGGTCCTGCCCAAAAGAATTCGACCCATGCCTTCTTTCAGCCAAAGACAAGAAAAATCTGAGCAGTGGCTAGATTATAAGAATCTGAGCATCTGTGAGGTATTGGCTAGATTGTAAAAATCTGAGAATCTTAATAGAGACAAAATGGACCTTATAGGCAGAAAGACTATGGGAGGGATCTAGGAGTGGTCAAGTAGTCTGTGAGGTAATACCAGGGACCTGGACCACGTGGCCAAAGGAGAATGTTGCCTAGATAGGATTAAGGGTGGGAAGTGGCCTGGGGCCATGGGAGGTAAGACAATGGAGGGCTAGGATAGGTCAAGGGTAACAGAATTGGGAGATTGGATGTTGCCACAACGAAAGGCCAATTGATGGAATTATGGCCTCAGGGTCCACCAGAGACTTCCTTGATCAAGTGGGAGGATTCAAGGACAGTCCAAGGCTTTTCTAGGGCCCACAAACAAATGAGGCCCACATTGGGACAAAGGTCTCAGTTTGGGCTGTACCCCATTAGAAATGGCATTAAGGAAGACGCATTAACGTTTGCTTAGCCACTTTCCATGACTTATAGCTGAAACTGATGGGGTTGGGATCTGGGCCCCAGAAAGGAAAAACCCTGAATTTTCCCACATGACCAAATTTCTGGCGGTCCCCTGAAGCTATAATCCCATCAACTGGCCTTTCATTATGGACCTCCCTATGGCCCCAGGCCATTTCTCCATTCTCCCTTAGCCTCGTGGTCCAGGTCC
>NW_020954579.1:29176753-29184145 GCF_900497805.2 Vombatus ursinus | reverse complement strand
CTGGAATTCAATTACCTCATAGACTACTTGGCCACTCCTAGATCCCTCCCATAGGCTTTCTATATATAAGGTCCATTAAGATGCTTAGATTCTTACCATCTAGCCAAGGCTGAGTCTTATAATCTAGCCAATAGCTTACTAATGTTCAGAACTCCTTAAGAGTCTGCCCAATATGGTGGATGTTCTAATAAACCTTTTCTTTGGCTGAAAGAAGGTTTGGGTCAAATTCTTTCAGGCAGGACCTGCGTGTTGTGATTTTGGGGTCCCAGGACCCCTGAACCCCTAAACCGCATCAAAACCTCATATGTATTGTCTATCTCCATTAGAATATGAAATCTGTGTGAGCAGGAACTGTCTTACTTTTCTATTTTGTTTATTGTAAACTTAAACACCAGAGAGGGAAAAGGAGGGAGGGAAGGAGAGAGACAGAGACATAGAGTCAGAGAGAGACAGAGACAGAGAAACAGAGAGAAAAAGAGAGAGAAGCATTTCCCTAGACAAAATACTGTCAACCGCATGAAACCGGCCTCTAAACTGTGGGTGGCCAGAGCCAAACAGAGCAAGCTAGAGACAGAAGAGTCAGATATCAAACAGAAGTTTAATGTACTAGAGCCCCACCCCTAATGGAGGGTTAGCTGTAACCCTGACAATGAGGGGTAACAGTAACAATAAGACAAGTTTGATTCATAGCAGGGTTTCTTGTCCAGTGCTTGTCCGAGCTCAGAGAACACCTAGTGCTGGTCAAAGCAATACAATAATTATGTGATTTTGCCAGAGGGCGAGATCATCCAGAGGGTGGGCACAAAGGATTGTTGTTATGCCAAGCTCAGGGCACAGCCTGCTTGCTGGGCCTTAGCTCTGGAAAACAGAGCATCTCCTAATATCTTGACAGTACAAAATACACAAAAAGAAGACTATATGAAATCATGAACTTCATTTCAAATCCCTTGCTTTTTTTAAAAGTATATATAAAATTCCATCTGTTACTTTCAAAACTGTCCTGTTTGTCAGTTCTGAATTTCCTTCTGTTCTCTTATGTGCATTAAAAAATGTTTCAATGACACTCCTCTTCTGAATATCATTATTGCTACTCCCCACTCTTTATCCCTGGGTTAACTGACAAAGTGAATGAAAAAGGGGAAAAATCCCATGGTAACAAATAAGGATAATCTAGCCAAAAAAATTACAGAGTGGCCATGTCCAGAAATGTATATCCCATTTGTCACCGTGAAGCCATCACCTCTCTTCTTTGTTCAGGTGTTTTTCAGTCATGTTCAAATCTTTGTGATCCCATTTAAGGTTTTCTTGGCAAAGACACTGGAATCGTTTGCCATTTCCTTCTCTAGCTCATTTGGCAGATAAGGTAACTGAGGCAAACAGTTAAGTGACTTGCCCAGGGCCACACAACTAATGAGTGTCTGGGGCCAGATTTGAACTCAGGAAGATAAGTCTTTCTGACTCCAGGCCCAGCACTCTAGGTACTATGGCACCACTTAGCTGCCTCCACCTCTCTTTTACGAGGTGGGTGACATGCTTCATCTGAAGTCCTCTGAAGACATGGTTGGTCATTGCTTTGATTTTTTTTTAAATTTTTTAATTTTTAGGCAATTGGGATTAAGTGACTTCAGAGTCACACAGCTAGTAAGTGTCAAGTGTTTGGTCTGAGGCCAGATTTGAACTCAGGTCCTCCTGACTTCAGGGCCAGTGCTCTATCCACTGCACCACCCAGCTGCCCCTAGTCATTGCTTTGATCAGAGTTCTTAAGACTTTCGAAGTTTTGTTTTGTTTAGTTTTTTAAATGTGTTATACTTGCATAAATTGTTCTCCTTGTTTTGCTCACTTCATTCTGTATCAATTCATGGTACCTAGGATTCTCTGAATTTGACTCTTTTGTCATTTCTTACAATGTAATAATATTCCACATACCACAATTTGTTCAGCTATTCCCCAATTGTCTATTAGGAAAGATAAGGCATTCTTTTTTGGGCAATTGGGTTAAGTGACTTGCCCAGGGTCACACAGCTAATAAGTGTCAAGTGTTTGGTCAGAAGCCGGATTTGAACTCAGGGTCCTCCTGATTTCAGGGTTGGTGCTCTATCCACTGCACCACCTAGCTGCCCCCGATAAGGTATTCTTTTCAGTTCTAATTCAATTCTTTACTTTTCTCTTTTCTCATTTTAATCCTGAAGGAGATGAGAGTTTTTTTTCCTATTTCCTCAGATCTTCCTTCTTAGTCTACCCTCCCTATACTCCCTGTTTATCTATTGAGTTTGATGTATCCATCTTTTGATCAGAAAAGTGAAATTCATGAGATACCCACTCTCCCCACCCTTTCCACCACACTTGTTTATTCTTCTCATTTATTCCAGTTATGAGAAACAGACAATCCCGTCTGCTTCTTCCTTCTTTCTACACTACTATATTTTTGCTTACACCTTCCCTTATCTTTTTCCTCTTAAAATCCTCAAAACAGAACCAATACATCCTTAGGCACCTTGTTTTTCTTATTTAACTCCCTATATTCTCTTTTTTGTTGTTGTTTGTTTTTTTGTAATTTTTAAAATTTTAATTTAAATACAAAATGAGAAAAGAAGATTAAAAAATTGTCATGTACACAGCAGACCACAAGAGAGGATTTAATATAAAACAATAAATGTCCATGTCAAGAAAACCTATATAATAAATACTAGACATTTTTTTCAAAGCTACTCAGCTTTTCTTTGCTTTCTTGTTGGTTTTCTTTTGTTCTCTGCTGTGGACTTTTTACTTTATTTTTCCCCTCCCTCCCCCCCCATTTATAAAATAAGGCTACAATTAAGCATGGAAGTATAGATAGATAAATAGATAGATATAGCTATATAAGATAGATATAGACATATAGATATCTATAAACATATACATAGATACACATATATACTCATACACATATATGCAAGAATGTATTATGCTTATTTCTTCTTATGATCTGTTTCTTTGAAGGTGGATAACATCTTCCTTCATAAGTCCAGTCTTTCCATGTTTTTCTAAATTAACCAGCACATCATTTCCTATACCACAGCAATATTCCTTCCTGGATTCAAACAGTATCTCCCTTTATAAGATCTTTGAGGTTAATTTGGGTATTTATAATAGTCAGAATGACTTGGTTGCTCAAAGTTGATCTTAAAACAATACTACTATTACTACATGCAATGTTCTCTTGGTTCTGCTCATTTCACTGTTCATCTATATTCTCTTAGAAGACATTAACGTAAAGGGACGCCTGTTACTTCTCTTCCTGTTAAAATGTTAGCACTACATCATCATATAGCTACTTCCAGTTGCTAAATAAATTTACCTTTTTAGATTTTTCTCGACATATGTTTGATTACAAAGTTCCTCTTCACTCAGGTCATTTCATTAGAAATGTTTGCAAGTCCTTTGTTCTATCAAAAATATTTTTTTCTTCTTTGTAAGATTATATTCAGGTTTGTAAGGTATGTTATTCTTGGCTGTAAACATATATCTTTTGCCTTTTGGAATATTATGTTCCAAGATCTCCTCTCACTTTTGTTTGAACCTGCCAGGTCTTATGTGATCCTGACTGTACTAGATCCTTAGTACTTGATCTACTTTTTTGGTGCAGTGGCTGGAGGCAGGGGAGGGGGGAGAGAGAAAAGAGAGGGAGGAAGGGAGGTCACAGGGAGGGGAGTTGAGGTAATTGGAGTTGTGACTTGCCCAGGGTCTCACAGCTATTGTCTGAGGCCAATTTGAACTCAAGTCTTCCTGACTCCAGGGCCACTGTTCTATCCACTGTGCCACCTAGATGCCCCTTGGTCTGCTTTTTTCTGGATACTTGCAGTATTTGCTTTTTCTTTGATGTGGGAGCTCTGGATTTTAGCTATGACATTGCTATAACATTTCCTTTTGGGGCTCCTTTCACAAAGTGATGAGTGGATTCTTTCTATTTAATTTGCCCTATGGTTTTCAAAGATCTGGGTAATTTTTATTAAAAATTTCTTGAGATACAGTGTCCAAAAATCATTTTTTTAACTAAATTTTTTTCAATTAACAAAAATCTTCAGGTTTTGGAGAACCCATATTCCCCATCTGGGTACCTTGATGGCCCTCATTGACCACGTCACCTGCGAACCTGCCTCTTTCAGGAAGGGCCCAGAGCAGGCCCTAGAAGATGTAAAGCAGGCTGTCTAGCAATCTTTAAAAATCACTCTTGCCTATGGCTCCCTGGTGTTGGTGCCCTTCACAAAAAGGTGGTGATTATGGCAGAGACTGAGACCTCCAATCGAAACTCTGTAATCTTGTCTTCTATCCTGGCCAAATGGGCTCCTACCTATAAAGACCCGGCTCCTGAGGAATGAAATTTTGCCTGATTCACCAATGACTCTATCTGGAAAGAGGTACATGCAATAGACTTCAGCAGCCACTAATCCAATAACAGGGGATACCTTAGGAATGGGAGTCCTGATAAGTTCTTCCAGTGCACTGAGCTCCATCTTGCATGGCTAGCTTGTGAAAGAGCTTTGAGGGATAGAGCAAAGAACATCCTCATCTGTGTTAATTCCTGTGCAGCGGCCATAGTTCTGGCCAAGTTGTTTTGGGGTAGAAAGAACAGGATTAGACAATAAAGGCTCTTCCCTTTGGGGTTAGAGCTAATAGAGGAATCTTGCTGATGCCTCCCAGTACATACAATTTTTTTGTGAGGGCATGTCAGTATCCATTAGACAGTATCATTCTCTCAATGAGGTCCCCAGGAAAGGGAGAGATTTTGCCAGATGGATCAGGGAATCCTGAGTGGTAAGGGTACAAGAAGAGCCTTTGGTATCAACTTAAATCCTAGGACAGGTTGCATGCAAGAGGCCTATGTCTACCATTTACATAAATAAAGGCAGATCAAAATAATTAGAAAAATATTAATTGCTCATGGGTAGGTCAAGCCAGTATAATAAAAAATGACATTGATACCTAAATTAATTTACTTATTCAGTGCCCTATCAGTCAAACTATCAAGGATGACCTTCTAAAACTAGAAAAAATAATAACAAAATTAATCTGGAGAATCAGAAGATCAAGAATATCAAGGGAATTAGTGAAAAAAAAAATGGGAAGGTGGGGGGTCCGAGAAGTACCAGATCTCAAACTATATTATATGGTTGTAATCATCAAAACATTTTGATACTGGATAAGAAATAGGCTGATCAGTAGAATAAATTATGTACAGAATATATATGGAGGCAAATGAGCACAATAACTTAGTCTTTGATAAACCCAAACATCCTAGCTATTGGAGTAAGAATTCACTATCCAACAAAAACTGTTGGAAAAATTAGAAAGTAGCCAGCCAGAAACTAGGTATAGACTAACACTTCACACTATATGACTTTGATATAAAAGATGACATCATAAACAAATTAGAAGAGCAGGGAAGAAATTACCTGTCAAATTTATGTCTAGGGAGAGATTCATGACCAAACAAAAAATAGATAGGATCACAGAAGTTTTAATTACATAAAATTTAAAAGTTTTTACACAAACAAAAGCAATGCAGATAAAATTAGAAGAGAAGCTTGTAAATAGGGGGGAAAATCACTGCATCAGAGTGCATCTCATTTCTAAGATACACAGGAACTGATTCAAATTTATAGGACTATGTACATTCCCCAGTTGATAAACGGTCAAAGGATATGAACAAGTAGTTTTCAGAGGAAGAAATCTAAATTATCAATAGGCATATGAAAAAATTTTCTAAATCACTAATAATTAAAGAAATGAAAATTAAAACAACTTTGTGGTTCTACCTCATACCTATCAAACTGGCAAAGTTGACAAAAAAGGAAATTATAAATGCTACAGGATCTGTGGGAAAACAGATACATTAATGCACTCTTGGTTGAACTGTGAATTGCTCCAGTCATTCTGAAAAGCAATTTGAAGCTATGCCCCCAAAATCAATATTGCCTACTCTTTGACCCAGAAATACCTCCACTAGGTCTATACCCCAAATAGATTTTAGAAAGAGAGAGATCAAAACATACAAAAATATTTATATTAGCTCTTTTTGTGGTGGCAAGAACTTGGAAACGGTATTAATTGGAGGGTGGCTTAACATGTTATGTGATAGAATATTCTTGTGGTATAAGAAATGATGAAGAAGATAGTTTCAGAGAAACATGGGAAGATTTATATGAGCTGATGTAAAATGAAATGAGCAGAACCAGGAGAACAAATTATATAATGATAGCAATATTCTAAAGACAAAAACTTTAAAAGACTTAGGAACTGTGGTCAATGTAATGACCAACCACAATACCAGAAGACTCAAGATGAAACATGCTACCCATCTCCTCATAGAAAGGTGAGGAACTCAGAGTACAGATTGAGATATTTTTATTTTTATTTTCATATAACCAATGCAGGAATTTGTTTTTGCTTAATTATACGTGTTTGTAACAGTGGTTTTGGTTTTCTTGCTTTTTCAAATGTGGGGGTGGTACTGGGGTGGGAGAAAGAATGTGGATCTGAAAATAAAATTTAATTCAGAAAAAAAAAGAAGTTTATGACCTCTGACCCACTTCACTACTGAAAACTCTGATGCATGATGAATTGTTGACTGCACCAGAAGGGACCCAGATTGTGGTTCTGGTGCATCTGGTGCTTCCCTGATTCATTGTCACTTTCGTTTTCCATTATTTCACCTCTATTTTTTAGTAAGTAGCAATTGTTTTGATGATTACTGATTTGTAATACAGTGTAAGATCTGGTACTCTAGCCTCTCTTCTTCTTCACTTTTCTTTGACCTTTTGTTCCTCTAAATGAATTTCATTATTTTTTCTAGCTCTATAAAATAATGTTTTGATAGGTTGATTGATATATCACTGAGCAAGTAAAATAATTTAAATAGCATTTTCATTTTTATCATGGCAACATGTCTTAGGCACTGCATTTCCACCATGGAAGCAGAGCTCTACTTTAACAAAGACTTAAAAGTCAACTAATAGACTAGGAAAATGAGCAAACAATGGAAAAAAATGCTGACTATTGAAAGTTACAATGGTGACAAGGAAGATCAAAACACACACTCAGAAGAAGACAACAAAGTCGGAGCAGTTAGGTGGTACAGTGGATAGAGTTCTGGCCTTGAAGTCAGGAGGATCTGAGTTCCAATCCGGCCTCAGACACTTGACACTTACTAGCTCTGTGACCCTGGGCAAGTCACTTAACCCCAATTGCCTCACCAAAAAGCAAAGAAGAAGAAGAAGACAACAAAGTCAAAGCTCCTGCATCCAAAGCTCCCCAGAAAAATATGAATTGGTCTCAGACCATGGAAGAGTTCAAAAAGGATTTTGAAAATCAAGTAAGAGAGGTAGAGGAAAAATTGGAAAGAGAAATATGAGT
>NW_020954579.1:29175342-29176641 GCF_900497805.2 Vombatus ursinus | reverse complement strand
GATGCAAGAAAATAATGAAAAATGAGTTAACAGCTTGATAAAGGAGACACAAAAAAATGCCTAAGGAAATAACGCCTTAAAAAAACAGACCAGGCCAAATGGTAAAAGAGGTTCAAAAAGCCAATGAGGAGAAGAATGCCTTAAAAAGCCAAATTGGTCAAATGGAAAAGGAGGTCCAAAAGCTCACTGAAGAAAATAATTCATTAAAAATTAGAATGGATAAAATGGAAACTAATGACTTTATGAGAAATCAAGAAACAATAAAACAAAACCAAAAAAATGAAAAAATAGAGGACAATGTGAAATATTTCACTGGAAAAACAACTGACCTGGAAAACAGACCCAGGAGAGATAATGCAGTGACATGTACTAGCTACAAGTAATTAAGATTTCTCCAATTATTTAGGTCTGTCTCTTTTTCTATAGTGTTTCATAGTTGTATTGATATAGTTCCTACATGTGTCTTGGCAAGCTGACTCATGAGTATTTGATACATTCTGTAGTTATTTTGAATGTAATTTCTTTTCTATCTCTTCCGGCTAAGTTTGGTTGGTAATATAAAGAACTGCTGAAATTTATGTAGATTTATTTTAGATTTATTTTATATCCTGTAACTTTGCTGAAGCTGTTAATTGTTTCAATGAATTTTTTACTTGGCTCCTTTGGATTCTTTAGATAGACCTTCATATTATTTGCAAAAATCTTCTTCCCTGCTTGAAACACTCTCTTTCCTCATCCGTACCTCCTAGCTTTTTTGGCTTCTTTTAAATCTCAGCAAAAGCCCAATCTTCTATAAGAAGGCTTTCCCAGTTCTCTTTAATTTTAATGCATGCCCTCTAATGGGGCAGCTAGGTGATGAAGTGGATGGAGTTCTGGGTCTACAATCAGGAAGATTTATCTTCCTGAGTTCAAATCTGGCCTCAGACATTTACTAGCTATGTGATCCTGGGCCAGTCACTTCACCCTGTTTGCCTCAGTTTCCTCATTTGTAAAATGAGCTGGAGAAGGAAATGGCATGCCACTCCAGTATCTTTACCAAGAAAACCGCAAATGGAGTCACAAAGAGTTGGACATGATTGAAAAACGAACAACAAATTCCTTCTAACATTATTCCCAATTTAACCTGTATTTATCTTGTTTGTACATAGTTGTTTACATGTTATCTCCCCCATTAGACTGAGGTTCATGAGAGCAGGGACTAATAGTTTTGTTTTTTGGCTTTGTTTTGTATTCCTAGTGCTTAGAATGGTGCCTGACTTTTAGCACATGCTTAATGTTCGTTGACTCTACTATTTTTTT
>NW_020954579.1:29130388-29175279 GCF_900497805.2 Vombatus ursinus | reverse complement strand
TACATATACATTCCTATTAAACATATTTTCATATTAGTGATGTTGTAAGGAAGAATTAGAGGAACCATAACAAAGAGAAAATAAAACAAAACAGAAGAAAAAAAAACAGCAAATAGTATGCTTTAATCTGCATTCAAACTCCATGGAGTTCTTTCTTTGGATGTGGATAGCATTTTCCATCATGAGACCTTTGGAGATTCAACTATTTTTTTTTAAGAGTGATTTCCTATACCTATTTTACATTCTATTCTATTTTATAGAGCTAGAAAAAATAATAACAAAATTCATCTGAAAGAACAAAAGGTCAAGAATGTCAAGGGAATTAATGAAAAGAAATGCAAGGGAAGATGACTTAGCCGTACCAGATCTAAAACTGTGTTATAAGGCAGCAATCGTCAAAACTATATGGTACTGACTAAGAAATAGAGTGGTGGATCAGTGGAATAGGTTAGGTACACAGTAGTCAAGACTATAGTAATCTAATGCTTGATAAACCCGAAGATTCCAGCTTGTGCGACAAGAACTCACTATTTGACAAAAACTGCTGAGAAAACTGGAAAACAGTATGGCAAAAACTAGGCACAGACCAACATATCACACCCTGGTGAGGGAAGGTGGAGGTGGAGGGAATCTGCAGCCTTAAGGCCACATATGGCCTTCTAGGTCCTTGGGTGTGACCTTTTGACTGAATTCAGATTTTACAGAACAAATCTTTTTATTAAGGGGATTTGTTCTGTGAAGTTTGGATTCAGTCAAAGGGCCATACTTGAGGACCTAAAGGGCCACATGTGGCCTTGAGGCCACAGATTTCCCACCTCTGCCTTATACCAAGATAAGGTCAAAATGGGTACATAATTTAGACATAAAGGGTGATACCATAAGCTAATTAAGAGACCAAGGAATAGTTTACCTGTCAGATCTATGGAGAAGGGAAGAATTTATGACCAAGTAGGAGATAGAGAACATTAGAAAATGCAATGTGGATAGTTTGGATTACATTAAATTGAAAAGTTTTTGCACAAACAAATCCAATGCAACCAAAATTAGAAGGAAAGCAGAATGCTAGGAAACAATTTTTACAGCCAGTGTCTCTGATAAAGGCCTCATTTCTAAAATATATAGAGAACTGAGTCAAATTTATAAGAATATAAGTCATTTCCCAGTTGATAAATGGTCAAAGGATATGAACAGGCAGTTTTCAGATGAAGAAATTAAATCTGTAGTCATACAAAAAAAGCTCTAAATCACTATTGATTAGAGAAATGCAAATCAAAACAACTCTGAGATACCACATCACAACTATCAGATTGGCTAATATGACAAAAAAAGAAAGTGATAAATGTTGAAGATGTAGAAAAATTGAAACACTAGTGCATTGTTGGTGGAGTTGTGAACTGATCCAGCCATTCTGGACAGCAATTTAGAACTATGCCCAAAGGGTTATAAAACTGTGCATACCCTTTGATCCAGCAATATTACTACTAGGTCTATATGCCAAAGAGATCATAAAAATGGGAAAAGGACCCACATGCACATGCTCTTTTTGTGGTGGCAAAGAATTGGATGTTGAGAGGATGCCCATCAGCTGGGAAATGGCTGAACAAGTTGTGGTACATGAATGTAATGTAATACTATTGTACTATAAGAAATGGAGCAGGCAGACTTCAGAAAAACCTGGAAAGACTTGTATGGACTGATGCTGAGTGAAGTGAGCAGAACCAGGAGAACATTGTACACAGTAACAGCAACATTGTGCAAAGATCAACTCTGATAGACTTAGCTCTTCTCATCAACAAGATGATTTAAACAATTCCAAAAGATTCAAGACGGAAAATGCTATCCACATCCAGAGAAAGAACCATGGAGTCTGAATATAGATAGAAACACACTATTTTTCTCCTTTTTTTTTCCCTTTCTTGTGGTTCCTCCTATTGGTTCTAATTCTTTTTTACAAACATGACTAATGTGGAAATATATTTAGTATGATTTTACATGCACAGCCTTTACTGGATTGCATGCCATCTTGGGGAGAGGGGAGGGAAGGGAGGAAGAAAAAAAATTGGAACTCAAAATCTTATAAAAGTGAATGTTGAAAACTGAAAAAAAAATAATTAAAAATTAAAAAAGAAAAGAAGACTAGTTATTTCTCTTTGTAATTCTATTAACTTTTCCTTTTAGTATTTATTTATTTTTATTTTTTTTTAATTTTTATTTTTTTGGCTAGGCAATGGGGTTAAGTGACTTGCCCAGGGTCACACAGCTAGTGAGTATTATGTGTCTGAGGCCAGATTTGAACTCAGCTCCTCCTGAATCCGGGGCCAGTACTCTATCCACTGCACCACTTAGCTGCCCCTTCCTTTTTGTATTTAGAGGCTATGCCGTTTTGGTACATATATATTAAATATTGACAGCAATTCATTATGTGTTATACCTTTAAGTATAATGTTATTCCCATATTTATCTATTTTGATTATGTCTATTTTTACTATTGCCTTGTTTAATATTATGACTACCCCACCTGAAGTATACTAGATTTTGTTCCAACCTCTAATTTTAATTCTGTATAAATCTTTGTTTCAAGTGTGTTTCTCTAAACAACATTTTGCTGGGTTCTGCTTTCTCTTCTGTTTGTTTCATGGATGAGTGTATCCTATTAACATCCATAGTTGCCGGTCAGGTCATTGTACTGGTGAGTTTTATTTAACTGCTTTCTCTGCATTACAAAGGAAGGTTCTGTGAGGTTGGCATATTGGGAAAAGACTGTTACATAAAAATAAGAGACATCCATAAAACTTTTTGTTTGTCTGTTTTGATATTGGATCTCCCTATCTCAAAAAGTGATAAGCGGAGATGCTTTAACCTGTTCCATCTTTCCAAAATGGGCTAGTTCTTTCCTCCTTGGGTGTCCTGGTGCCACTCTATTCCTGGGGGTTCATTATTTTGGTGCTGGACTTCGTATGGACACTCAATCAGTTTTAGCCCTGCTGCAGCTCAGAACTCTCTAACTCAAGCAATCTACCACCCTCTACCTCCCCAGAAGCAAGCTCTAGAGGCAACCACTACTACCTTTATGCTATATCAATGGAACTTAAAAAAAAAAAGGTGGGATGCGTCCTTCAAGTTTTACAATAAGATACTAATATAGACTTTTGTTTTCATCTCCATATTGACCAGATGCATTATTGTAATTACTCTTTCACTTGGGTTTTCTTTTGCATCACTTCATACCAGGTTTTTCTTTTAGTAGGGAAGGGGAAATAAATATTTATATATTAAGCCTCTACCATGTGCCAGGCACTGTGCTAAGTGTTTTATAAATATATTATCTCATTCGATCCTCACAACAACCCTGAGAGGTAGGTGCTATTTTTATCCTCATTTTACAGTTGAGGAAACTGAGGCTGATAAAGGTTCAATGACTTGCCCAGGATCACATAGCTAGTAAGGGTCTGAGGCCAGATTTGAACTCAAGTGTTCCGGACTCCAAACTCAGAGCTCTATCCACTGTGCTACCTAGCTGCCTGTTGTAAAAGCAGTGATTCTTGGAACTGGATATGTACATTGGCTTCTTGTGTGGGACCTAGACTATGGCCCTTGATAAAAAGGCACAAGGTAGTCAGCTGGCCTGTCAGTCTTTGTGCAAGGCAGGAATGTTGTACCAAACATGAGTGGTCCCAGAGTCATTAGGAGTCACCTACTCAGAGAGCTATAAGAGGAGAGGGGAGACAAGATCTGCTCTCTTTTTTGAGCATGTGGCTTTGGGATTCTGTCACTCTCCCTGGGCCTTTCAGCAAGGGGAATAGAGGGGATTGATATCCCTACTTTCTTTCTCTATTTCCTAATTCCCTTTTCCTTCTCCTCCAATGGTGGTGGCAGCCTGAAGCTCAATCGTGTGCCATCAAGAACTCGTGTGAACTTGAGTCCCTGTCTGCTTTCTGTTTCTTCCCTGGACATCGTTCTGTGACCAGCACCCCATGATCCTGAGAGATGGATGTTCCCACCATGTGAATTCAAGAGCTCCTAGTTCCTGACAGTGCTGGCAGCCCTAGGGCAGGTGTTCCTACAACTATATCACTTCTTGGAGAAGATAACTGGCAGGACCATTCATTAAAGCCTAAAAAAACCCAAAGTACCATGTTTGTGGATTGTGCAAGGCACAGGGGACCCAAAGACCAAAATGAGATAGTTCCTGCCCTCAAGGAGCTTACATTCTACTGGTAGTAAGGGAAATTATTTGTACCAAGATAAATATACACAAGAGCTATCACATCAAGAGGCACGCTTGGTGAACCAGTAGGATCTTGTGAGTTGCTTGGACAATGAAGGTAAAAGAAAAAATATCTATTTAGTAGTACCTCAAAGTACTTTTATATATGGGAAAATTTTAATGATGGTGATGACATATTGGTTTATGTTTTAAGTATTTGTTAATTTACTCTTATGAGTCTTCTGTGTTTTAAGCATTTCCATTATGGTGGAAGATATATATAACTGTCTCATACCTGATACCTATACTGTACATTGAATACTTTTTCAAAGAAGATACTCTGTAAATCCCTTTTATGGAGTCCCTAAACATGAACCATACCCAAACCTTGTTTTAGAGAATTTCCCCAAAATTCTGCTCCAAGATGCAGGGCTTAATAAGCCAAAAACCTGATCCCCTCTTGTGGAAGTCAGGCCATCTGTCTCCCACCCCCCAGAATGAATCTGGGCCCTGTTTGAGTCCAGAGGAGGAGCCTTTTGTGGGAGGAGGGCCTGCTGGCCAATAGGCTGACATTTGGAATTCTTCATATCCATCCTTGCTTTCTACTCAGTGATATCCTATTACATTCATAAACCATAATTTACTCTGGCATTCCCCACTCTTCTGGTTATCGATAAGATCATCCCAGTAGTGGAAACTCTGGGTTAATAGGTATGAATAATTTGATTATTTTTGTTATATATTTCCAAAATGTTTTCCAGAATGGCCATTCTTCATTTTATGCACATCTGATAGAAATGATTTTTACTTATTTAATATTAATATCTAAGCATTTAGATTTAGAGAGAGAGATGTCCAAATTGGCAAAGTTCCACCCCACCTCGTGCCCTCAGATGTGTCTCCATCCCCAAGATAATTTTCAGCCATATTTATAAGCATCTTGAACAAAGAAGAGGTTAATCCTCTGAGTTATTACTTCACACCAGTTAGGTTAGAAAAAAATGCTAAAAGATGGGAAAACTCATTGTTGCAGGGTCTGCGGAAAAAGAGACCTCCATTCATGTGGATGAAGTGAGAATATTTTATTCTCGCTCCCCCACCCTAACTAGGATGTGAGAAAAGTGATTATTTTTCTATTATATTAATAAGTAATTATTAAATTAGGATTGTTTTTCCTTTTTATTTCATCATTCAGGGACCAGTCCCTGTAGATCATTCAGTCAGTCTCTGGAGGACAAAGCTGATAAATGAGATTGGCCTAATCCCTGGGGTACATGCTTTGAGATCTTGGGCAGGATCTCATCCTACTAGGGTACCTTACTTTTATTTATAGTGCAAACAGAATCTAATCTAGGTGAATTCTTGCCCTTAGGAAATAAGCCAATGTCGTTGTCCCTCTCCTCTGGAATCTAGGGGACCCAGCTCATGAAGGAGAAAACCATCCAGAGTGGTCTGGGTAGAGATGGATTCCTTGGTCCAGATTGATGGAGGCAGCTGAGTCTCATGATCAAGTCAAGGTCTCATCCAGAGGAGCTTACTTTTTGCCCGTTTCCTCATTAATATGTCTACCCTCTCATTAATTACTCACCGATTAGGGTTGATTTCCACCTGTCAGGGGCACCCCCTTTTCCCAAAGGTACTTAAGCATTCAGGAATCTCCACGGTTTTGTCTTTGGTTACCAAGAGAAACCACTGACCACCATTTTATTCATTATCAGCTGGCATAATTAATAAATTGATTATTAATTACCCAGAAACTCTGTCTCTCTGGCTTTTCCTTTGTCTCAGATGTAAGCTTCCAGAGGATTGGGATTGTTTGGTTTTTTGTCTTTGCAGCCCCATTGACCAGACCAATCCTTGTAGATGGATCTATTGTCAACTAAATGCAAGGCACCAGGAGAAAAACGAGATAAGATAGTCTTTGCCTTGAAGAAGCATATTCTACAGAGGTTGGGGGATATTGCTTATACACAGATAAGTAAATACAAGACAATTTGAGGGAGGACAGAACCCAACAGCCAGAGGGATAAGGAGAGATATCCTATAACCAGGCAGCAATTGGGCTAAACCTAAAAGGAAGTATCTGGGCTTGAAGGCCAGTTCTGCCAATTTCTACAATTTGACCTTCATGCCTCTAGGTCCCAGCTTTCTCACTCATAAAATGAAGATAAAAAAAGTTATCTCCTCAAGATAATTTTCAATCATAGGGATCTTGAACAAAGAAGAGGTTAATTCTCTGAGTTATCACTTCATACCAGTCAGGTTAGAAAAACATGCTAAAAGATGGGAAAACTCATTGTTGGAGGGTTTACAGAAAAAGAGACCTCCATTCATGTGGATGAAGTAAGAATTGGCTCAGCCATTCTGGAAAACATTTTGGAAATATATAACAAAAATGATCAAATTATTCATACCTGTTAACCCAGAGTTTCCACTACTGGGATGATCTTATCAATAACTAGAAGAGCAGGGAATGCCAGAGTAAATTATGGTTTATGAATGTAATAGGATATCACTAAGTAGAAAGCAATGATGGATATGAAGAATTCCGAATGTGAGCCTGTTGCCCAGGGGGCCCTCTGGACTCAAACAGGGCCCAGATTCATTCTAGGGGGGTGGGGGAAGAGGTGGCCTGACTTCCAAAAGAGGGACCAGGCTTCTCTTACTTCCTTTGGCTTATTAACCTCCCCTATCTTGGAAGAGAATTTTGGGGAAATTCTCTAAAACAAGATTTGGGTATGGTTCATGTTTAGGAGCTCCCTAAAAGGGATCTCCAAAGTATCTTTTTTGAAAATTGGATTTGGATGACACTTAAGGTCTCTACTGATGGGGATGAGATCTGAACCCCTAAAAGGAAAAGACCATGTCTTTGGGATCTGGACTCCAAAAAAGAAAATCCCTAGACTTTTCCCAAATTTTTGGCATTGACCTGAGGCTGTAATCCACTCAACTGGCCTTTCATTGTGGCTATGCCCAATTTCCCAATTCTGTTCTGTTACCTCCTGATTGCTCCTGGTCACTTCCCACCCTTAATCCTATCTAGACTCCATTCTCCCTTGGCCACATGGTCTAAGTCCCTGGCATTGTTCACCACTCCCATCCAGATCCTCATTAGACCCCTCAAGTCACCCCAGACTACTTGGCCACTCCAGGATCCCTCCCACAGTCTTTCTGTATATAAGATTCATCTTGTTTCCATTAAGGTGCTCAGATTCTTATAACTAGTCACAGGCTCAGATTCTTAAGATCTGGCCTACTGGCATTAGCAATAGAAATGCTTAGATTCCTTAAGAGTCTGGCCAATATGGCACATCTTTAATAAATCTTGTCTTTGGCTGAAAGAAGGCTTGGGTCAAATTAATTCAGGCAGGACCTGCATGTTGTGATTTTGGGGTCACAGCACCCCTAAACCTCAACATCTACCAGCTCTAAATCTATGAGAAGTCTGCAATAGGCCATTTTGACTGGAACACAAAATCCTTTAAGACAACTAAAAAGAAATCAATCCACACTATACTCTTGACTCCCTGGCCTTTCCTTAACATGCCATAGAAATGTCCCCATTCTGGAAGCTCACTTCATCCTTGGACTTCTCACACCAGAAACACTCTTTGCCCTGTCATCTACTTGGCTAGTTCCTCCCAGAACCTGCATTTTAAGGAAAATGCCCAGGCCAGCCATGTCTTTATTACTCTCCAGGCTGCACCCCAGACCTGGACTTTCTGTACTCTCTACCCTCCCTCCTCCCTTTTAGTCTTTTCATAAGTTTTCTCCCATTAGAATGTAAGCTCCTTGAGGGCAGGGACTGTTTTTCTGCTGGTTTTAGTGCTTAACTGTTTTCAGAGAGGACCAATGACATCACAGGGTGATGATTAGACTTGCATGAGAATTGGATTTAAGTGAGGTAGAGTTACACAAACACTCTCTCTTCTAGAGTCATGGAAGGCCAGTAGCAAGACAAGTCAAAATTCCTGGCAATGGTGTGGCTGCAGATAGTCCTCCCTTGAAAACCCCATATACTCCAAGTGCTTAATAAAGGCTTATTGATTTGCCTTGAAAAATAAGGAGTCACATCAAACAGGGTTTTAGACATCAGACTGTTGGATTTATATTTTATCCCTGGGACAATTTGAAGCTACCAAATGCTTTGGAGCAGGGGAGTGATATGATCAGGCGTGTTTCAGGAATATTATCTTGCCATCTGGATAGGTAGAGACTGGAAGCAGGGAATCAGATTAGGAGGCTACTTTAACAGTTCAGGCCCAAATCACTTTTCACCTCGACTTACATAGCAGCCTTGGAAGTGGGACAGTATGGAAAAGAATGGACAATGGTACACTTGGCATCAGGAAGTTCATATCCAAGCCCAGAAACTTACTAGTTAAGTGATCCTGGGCAAGTCATTTAACCCGTTTGCCTCCATTTCCTTATCTGTAAAAGGGGGATGATAATAATAGACCCTACTTCTCAGGGTTGTTGCAAGGATCAAACGAAATAATGTATTTTGTAAAGCACTTTGCAAAAAGAACTCTATAAATACAGGCTATTATGATTACAGAGTCAAGAGAAGAATGTGGCAAATATAGGGGTAGATTTGACAAGACTTGGTAATAGATTAGAGAAGAGAGAGAACTACAGGACTCTGAAATTATGGACTGGATGAAATTGGATTAGGGAAGGATGATGGTGCCCACATCCAGGGGGACAAAGATAATCAGAATGATCTGTGAGGATCAGCTAGACTCACTTCACTGAGGAGCAAACGCTCGGGCACCTGTCTAGATGCTGGGGAGGCCTGGGGTGGTCACCATCCACCAAATCTCCTTGAGTGAACCACCAGGACTGGCTGGGTGGATGCTATTTTCCAATGTCTTCCTTCCTACGGCCCAGTCCAACTTAGGGAAAAAAGTGTTGAACCAGCTAGTTTGTCTCAAGCATGGAGCTGAGCCAGGGGGCCCGAGAGGCTGGCAGCAAAACAAACACTGAGTTGACAAATCAAGTCCCAAGCAGAGGAACCAGAGGGTGGAAGAGGTGCCAAGCCTTTCACAGCTGCTGGGCCCATGCAAGCCATGTAGCTAATGGGGCTGAATCTGAGTCTGTAGATGAGAGCCCAGAGTGCCCTGCTGTTGGTGGGAGGAAATGGGATTAGGGAGTTGGAAGGGCAGGGCATATAACTTCGAAGGCTTCATCCTAATGCAGTTCCTAAGAGGCCAGGAAAGGGAAGTAACCCTTCGGGCCTCCCATTTAGAGCCCAGAACTTAAAAACAGGGATTCTGTGAGGATCAAATGTGGTAATGCCCATGTAGCACCCTGCAAACCTTAAAGCACAATACAAATATCACTATTGTTATTACAGAGTGGGCTAATGGAGCCAATGGGAGTTACAGAAATGAGAGTCGATATTAACTTTAAATATTATTTATTTGGCTGAAAAACCACGAACCGGTTGGGTTGATGAGCTCTCTGGCTGTGGGTGTCTAGGAACCCTCAATACTGGCTGAATTAGCTTAGGGGGCAGGGAGGGGTGACGATGACACACCCTTTCCTTCCCATTCCATCCAGTTCTTGAAAGATTCAAGGGGTAAGGGACAACTGGAAAACAAGGAGCAGATTGTGGGAAAAGCCCAATGTTTAAACCCTGGCTCAGGTTCAGGGTAGGTCAAGGCTCCTTCCTTAGCTTCTCCTCAGTGCCCCATTAGAGCTGGGAAGAAGTCCAAAGTAGCCAGAAAGCTAAAGATCCTATCTGGCCCTCATCCATTACCCCAATAATCTTTGAGTAGAGAGGGACTCAGAGGTAGCTATTGAGAAGGGGAACTGCTGCTCCCCTGTCATCACCAGGCTCTCCCCAAACCTGCACCTGCTCCAGGGATAGCCCAACCCCGAATGGTCCTAGGCTGCCCTTGAAAAAAAATGAAATCCTGGCCTGTAGCTTGTCCAGTCTTCAGGGGCCCCTCAAGGGCCAACGGCTCAATTGTGACTGATCAAAGGCTCTCATCAGTCAAGGTGCTACAAGTCCCAGAGCTACACCTGGAGGCTCAGTAAACTGAGGCCCAGCACTGTGTGTCTACCAAGCTGTGGAAGGGGGCTCCTGGTGTATAGGCCCCTCAGCCCTGATAGACCACATCTGCATTTTCTTCTCTGTGTGATAATCTGGGCTGTGATCTCTCCCAGGGTAGGGACCCTCATATTTTCCTTGCTGGGCTCTCTCCACAGAGCCCAATCTAGGGTCCTGGATGAGCACTGAGCATGCTCCAAGATTTGGCTAGGTGGAGAGGCACCTCTAGCTAACTCTTGCTTACGTCCAGGACTTCTCCAGATCAGATATGTGACCCCAAAGAAGCCTGTGAACATGGGAGAAGCAGGAGAGAAAGGGTCCAATAGGCTCCACAGGACTGCTGGTGTCTGACGAGGGCACAGGGGTTTCTCCTTGGCAGAAGCAGTCAAGTCCATTTTCTCTGCTCCCCACAGATGAGATCAGGTCATGCTGAGGACGGGTTTGCTTCCAAAATCAGACACTTCCTGGGTTACAGTGGCTTCTTCAGGGGACACCAGGTAGTGTCAGGATACAGAAGGCAATGGATGGATTTAAACCTGAAGAGAGGAGACAGGAGATGATTAGGGCTCTGTGGGACCAAAGTTGTTCCAGATCACTTTCACTAGGAACCCACTCCTACACACACACACACACACACACACACACACACACACTCTCTCTCTCTCTCTCTCTCACCTTGTGGGGTCCTGCTGCAGGCTGAAGGCACCACCCACGCTCACCACGTTCCGACGATTCTCTGGGCCTCCGTAGCTCAGGGTGATCTGAGAGAGGGAGAGGACAGAGGGTCGAGAGCCTGTGCTTGACTGGGCAATGACCAGCAGGAAAGAGCCTGAGGGGCTGTGTTCCTGCTTTTTCTTTAAGATTGGACTACAATAAGAGAGTCAGAGATGTATTTGTGGGCGAGGGGAATAAAGGAAAGGCACAACTAGGAATCAGAAGGCCTGTATTTAAGTCCTAGTTCCATAGTTTACTACGTGACTGATTGTGTCACCTCTCTAAGGCTCAAATTTCTCACTTGTAAAAGGAGGTAACAATATGTGCACTTGCCTTCCCAAAAGACAAGTATGGTCATTAATGAACATTTTTGTTCAAGTTACGATCAGCATAATAAAGACAGCCTCCACTCAAGCATAAGAATTTGGGTTAAATGCATCAATCTAGAGCCTCCTAGGTAAAACACTGCTTTTTTTTTTTAAATCTGGTGTTTTCATTATTTTGTACACAATGGCGATTGAAGAGAGGCAGCGTGGTATAGTGAATAGAAAACCAACCTCAGAGCTATGAAGACCTGATTCAAGTCCTGTCTCTGACACACAGTGGCTTGTGTGACTCTGGGCAAGTCACTTAACCTCTCAGGGCTGGATTGTAGACGAGGGTCCCTCACAACAATGACATCACAGGTCTGGTCCCTAGCCCTATATGTGAAAAGGAGGAGTATTTGCAACAAGCAGGACGCTTGTGGGCCCTGAGTGTGTCAACAGGGCTCCCTTTCCTTCAGAGACCATATTGATCAATTTGATTATTTTAGACAAGCTCTGGAAAGTGCATGTTAGAATTTGCTGATATATAAAGGTGCTAGTACCTTCCTTCCTCTAATCACTTTACTATGGTTACAAAACAAAAATTTTGAACAGTCCCTGGAACTCACCCATTTTTCATTATTCTCTATTTCACCCCATAAAGACAGGAGCTTAACAAACGTTAATTAACTGGCTGATAAAGAAGATACAGTCTTCTTCCTTCTAGTGTAAATGGCTATGCTAAGACCTTTGTAACAGTTTAAGCATTCTTTTTCTTTTGCTAAAAATGTCATATCCCAAACTGTGAGGGAGGCCAGCCTTACTTGATTTACCTAATCTTACCCAAATTCTGGGTCATGTAGCTCAGGAGGAGAAATCATACATACACAAATGTTTGTGGGTGTGTCATACTCTTGAGTGGAAAAACTGTAACCTATGCTGGCTTATTAGTGCAGTGGCTAACAAGGGCCCCAAAAATTCTTATAACAACATTGTTTAGAAATTATTTGTTTTTTGTGAAAGCCATGGTAATGATGGCAATAACGGCAGGTAACATAAGATTACAACTGATTTATCAATAATTATCAGTAAAGCTGAAAGATGCTATTTCTGGGCATATGCCCGAAACAAGTCAATGGCAGAAAGGTCCCATGTGCATCAAAATATGTATAGTAGCACTTTTTGGAGTTGTATTAAAAAAAAAAAAAAGAAAGAAAACAAGTTAAAGCAGTGGCTGAATGACAGTATAAGAACTTAATGGAATTATTTTTTAGAACTATTGATACTGAAGGACTTGTGTTTGGAGATGGTAAAGCAAACCCCTGGGTGGTCTCCTGGGCCTCCTGCCCCATGACAGTAGCAGGGAGGCAGGGTGTTGCATTAGTAAAAAAGGGAAGTAACTTCTGTTCTCTTGATCTCCTCCCTCCTCTCTCTCAAATGTACCGTCCACAAGACTCCTTGTTTGGGAAGTGCTGCCAGGCCACATGGTAACCACTAGCACATGGCCGGCCTCAGGCCTCTGGCTGTCTCTTCAGTTTTAGTTCCTTCCTGGGCACAGCTGACCCCGAAAGCCTTGATGGGAACCTTCCGAGTTTGAATGGTTGGGAACTCCAGAGTCCTCATTTTAGGAGGAGTCCCAAGAAACTATTACAGCACTTCTTGAAAGCGATCACTATTAACAAGCTTACCAGAATACACAGACCTAGAGGGAATGGTTTAGACAGTGCAGAGCCAAGGGAGAGGGGCTAAGGAGCTTCAGCAACCCTACAAAAGCTTCATGCATTGAGGTTGTGAATTTCAACTTCCTGAGGAAGTAAAATAGTAGTTCTAAGTTACCACTGTTTAAGCTCTCCTGGCAACATGTCCCTGTGAGTCTGGCTTTAAGAAACAAACAAATATTTCTTCTGTTGGAAAAAAATAAACAGGTGTCCTACTGTACTTACATAGCATAGTGAATATTCTCTATTTTCTTTTAGGGAGACCCTACACATAAAACCAAACCTAAGCTTTAAGTGATTCTCCCTGGGGCTATAAAGAGCCAGAGTTTGACACAAAAGAGATGGTGGCCCTTCTGTTTGGAGACCAAGGTCTTCCAGGACCAGACCCAGTGCTGTACTGCTTTACCAGGAAGGATTTAACACCCAAAGGAAATGCCAGAGGTACACAGAGGGCAACAATCAAAGAAGAGAGAGAAGGAAGACAGAATAGAAGCAGGACAAAAATGGCAAATGCCAGCTCTAAGAGTGTAGAAATCTGTTTTATCCCCAGCACCTTGAATGCTGTCTTATACATTTTAGGTGCTTAATAAATGCTTGTTGGAACAGCATGATTATGCAATCATAAAGTCTTGTTCTGATTTCTCATCGGGGCATGGAGGTGGCTCTGGTCTGTGGCCCCATGAAGCTGAGAAGGCCTGCAGATCTGCCCCAGGAGGGTCATTTTGGCTAACTGATAAACAAGAAATGAATTATTCTCATACTGACTCCTGGAGTTTTTATATGTATTGGTGGAGGGTGTAGCCACATTGAAGGGTAAATGGTAAAATGCGCTCTCATGTCACTGAATAAGAATGCAGGATTTTACTATGCGTCCCCTTTGACCCAAAGATGCTGTTACTACATTTGTTCCTATACATTTTTAAGCAGTCAATGAGAGTAGGGGCAAAAGTTATATTGATAACTAAAATAAGAAGGAAAAAATAAATCATTAAAAATTACACAAAAGAGAGCAGAAAGAAGTTCAGACAGGGACAGAGACAAGTAAGCAGTGTTAGAACTACTATATTAAATTTTAAATATTTTTCTAGAAAGCTCAAATTAAGCTGTACATGGTAAAGATTAATGGTTTCAAATGCTTTTTCTGTTTTTATGTAGGAAAGTTCATTTTTGTTGACATCTGTCAAGTTCATGATAATAAAACAAAAGTTTATAACAAAAAAAGATGAGGTATTGATGTTGAAAAGTTGATGTGAACACATTTGTGTGTTTAAGACAGTTAATCTGTATGAAAGGTCCCAAGGGATAGATAAGAGGTGGCTAGAAATTAGAATTACTAAAGAGGGACCAATTAACCAATACAAAGACTTTTGAACTAAAAACAGTTAGTTCTCATCCTTGAGATCAGGGGTCATGTTTAAATCTGACTAGAGCAGGGGTGGGGAATCTGTGGCCCAGAGCCACCTGTGGCCCTCTAGGTCCTCGAGTATGGCCCTTTGACTGAATCCAAACTTCACAGAACAAATTCCCTTAATAAAAGGATTTGTTCTGTAAAATTCAAAAAAGGCCACATGTGGCTTGGAGGCAGCTGGTGCCCCACTCCTGGCCTAGAATAACCCAGCACCAAGCATTGAGTATTTTGCACACAGTAAAATGATATAGGATATAAGGCCTTCCAGCAAAATTGTAACACTATTATATATATAAGTTCTGCTACCAGAGACACAGCCAGCTAGGTGACACAGTGGATAAAGAACTGGGCCTGGAGTCAAAAAAAAAAACCAGAGTTCAAATCTGAGCTCAGAATTACCAGCTGTGTGACTCTGGGCAAGTGATTTAACCCTTGCCTGCATAAAAGTGGAGAAGGAAATGGCAGCAAACCATTCTAGTACCTTTGCCAAGAAAATCCCACAAATAGTTGGTCTACGGGGTCATGACCTGGTTCACCCCGATAGTGACAGTCTGTGGACATGAAGGATAAGTATACAGGACAATGTGTGAGTTTGGTACAGTAGATAAAGCTTCATAAATATTTTTTTCCAAAACTGGAATTCTGTAGCTAATGATTAACAACTATTTTCTTACCTTCCTTCAATCTCAAATCACAGAGAGAACATGGATTACCACAGCATTGTTAGTTTCTCAAAACACTGTTCTAACTGTAAAATGCTCAATCTACATTTAAGCTACTTGATATGGGAGAAAAGACACTGGAATTTGGGTCAGGAGCTTAATTTTGGTCTTTGCTATCTAAGAGCAGAGATCTTAGAGAAGTTACTGATATAGCTTCTGGCATACAGTAAGTGCTTAAATATTTAAATATTTGTTGACTAAAACTCCCTGGGTCTCAATTTTATCATTTGTAACCAAAAAAAAAAAAAACAAAAAAAATCAAAAGGAGGATGGACTAGATAACTTACGTGGTCCTTCCCATCTCCAACATTTAATGATTCTATGAGTCAAGAAACCTAGGTTTGAATCCTGGCTCTGTCATCAACTCACCTCCTCATCTGTAAAAGGAAGTTGCACTAGACGCACAGGCATGTTTAGTACATTTTGTTACAGTGGAGACCCATGATATTTAAATTTTTTAAGCAAATATTTATGGAATACTGACTCATAAAGACATAATTTTTATTTAGCAAACTAAAGAAACTAAACTTAATTTTTAAAATTAGAACTTTACTTTAAAAAATACGCTTTAAAAATGAAATTTTCTTTTTCTGAGACATCAGCTCAGTTAACCATATACTCACTCCTATCAATAGATGATCTGAAGACCCTTTTTGGCACTAAGAGTATGATTCTTACTGTACAGGCCGCTTAGGGATCAGGTAGCCACACAGACCACTGCTGCCCCCTAGTGAAAGGTTTGAGCAGCTACTGATCTCTTCCTTTTCCCTTAAAGACCTTAACAGAGCTCCTTCACACTCTAAAACCTACCTATCCTTGAAACAAAGTATCAGGCTTTGCATATCCTTCTAGATCTGTTACCTTCTTTTGGGCACACCATCCATTGACATAGCTTACTACTCCAATGACTTCGTGTATAATTCTTGTCCATCGTTCCCCAAGTCCTATAGAATCTAGACTCCACATCCTGGCTTTTTTTCCTGTTTACTCTATCTTGGGCCTATCAATGGAAGACTGGCCATCTGGAGTGTCTGGCTCACCTATCTTTCTCAGATTCCTTTTATGACACTTCACCATCTTTAGCAAGATGCAACAACTGCTTATGCCCTATGTCTTTCTATTTCCCTTCAAATTACTTGTAATTTTGGCTCTTCAGACATCACGACAGTCTATGATTTGCAGCCGTATAGAATTAGACTGAGGATATAAATTTATATAGGATTCTGGGACAGCAAAGTCACTGGGGTCATGGAAAGCACCTCACACATTTCTTACACATGACCCAGCCAGATCCCTTCCTCTGCCACTACTATATGGAGAGGTGAACTACCTCCAAGGACGGCTGTCTGCGACAACCATGTGGCAGTCTAAGGTAAGTTTTCCCATCAATTCAGTTGGTCCTATATGGCTGGCTGGATAATCTCTTTCACAGAAATTGAGTCTCACTGAAAGGACTGTGCAGTGTTCAAAAGCCAGATGCTTTTGTATGATATTATCTATAAATAGAAGCCTTTGGAGAAACTACCATCGGCAGAGAATTCTGTAGAGAACAGAACCCAGCACACTGGTAAACATCTTTGGTGAGCATTCATCTTCTTGTTTTTGTTTTGTTTAATATCAATAGTTGGCATGTTATTGAATACGCTCATCTCTGCAGTCCAACTCTCACAGTTAGTAGACAGTGCTGGGTTTGGAGTCAAGAAGACTCAAATTCAAATTTGATCTCAGACACTTGCTAGTTATATGATCCTGGGCAAGTCAATATCTCTCTGCTTCAGCTTCCTCATCTGTAAAATGGGCAAGATGATAACGCCTACCTTCCAGGGCTGTTGTTAGGGCAAAATGAGATCATAACTGGAAGGCACTTTGCAAACTCTTAAGCCCTACAAAAATGCTATTTTTATTATTAATTTGCATGAGACACCAGGTCTGAGAGCCTTCAAAGTTGTATCCTGCTCTGCCCAAGCTAAATGCTTGTTTGAAAAACGGCACTAGGAGTCATACCAAGACACAAGTCCCAAGCACCCAAGGCGCCCAAGGTGAGCTAGGCAGGCGGCCTGACCAGTGTGCTTTCCAGAAACCCAATCAGGCCTAGCAGGGCCACGGAAGGAAGTGGAACCAATGCCTGATTGAGCAACATGCAAAGACAAGGAGAAAGGGACTTCTTATTAAGATAGCAGCTTGAAAAGTCACAAGAAGCCCAGTTCCCCAAACACTGGTTGGTTCTTGTCTTTCACACTCAAAGAGGACCAAAATGACACCACTATGTTGGGGGTCAATGTACAACGTGTCCAACTGTGGCTGAGCAGCACAATACCAGCTCGGAAGGCTCTACCACAGGTGGAGCACAAATAGTTTATAGGACAAAAAGTCTGTACTCTAACAAAGAGGTACCAAGATTGAATAATGATCAAGAAATCCAAAGTCAGCACCTTCATCCAGCCTAGTACTGAATAAAAACAGAGCCAGAAGCTTCAAGAAGAGTCATGCCACCCAGAAAGAAAGCCAGCACGATCTCAGGCAGACAGACTGACCGCAACTCCTGACCAGGGAGGCTCTGGGGAAAGTGGGAGGGTGGAAGTAAGCGCTCTGAAGGGGGACACAAACACCTGCCTGCAGAAAGCAGATGTACGGGGGTGGGGGGTGGAAGCTAGTGTCAGGAATGAAAAGTCAGGACCAAATGGGGCCTGATGACCCTATGCAAGCGCTTGGAAAGGGTGATGCCTGGCTCTGGCACAAAAAGTCAAGTTAAGAAGTGAGGCTGGAGATAGGGGTAATGGGAGGACACTGAACACAATGAAGAAATACTATGGGTCAAGACATGCCAAAGAGATCAACAAACCCAGAAGAAACTCAACAAAAACTACCAGCACAGCATCAAGACTACAAGAAACTTGAGATAAAAAAATGGAATACGCAAAATAAGAGTTATAAGAGGAAAGAACTAGAAGAATAGCTAAGAACAAAAAGTGGAAACCTTACCAAAGTAGCAGACTCCTTGAAAATTAGAAGAGAACGAACGACTCCATGAGAACAAAAAACAGAACAAATTTTTTTTTTAATCAAAAGATTGACAAAATTTGGAGAAAATGTAAGGTATCTACTAGTGAAAACAACTAAGCAACTAGAAAATAGGTGAAGAGATAACTTAAGACTCTCCAGACTCCCTGAAAACCATGATCTCCCCAAATCCCTCAAAAGAGCCTGGATATGAGATTTACAAAAATCATAAATAGGAGCTGCCCAGATTGACTAGAACCAGAAGAAGTGAAAATAAAAAGATTCTACCAGACCACTTTCTGAAAGATACCCTAAAATGGATATTCCCAGGAATGCCACAGTCAAACTACAGAGCTTCCAGGTCAAAGAAAAAATACTACAACCAATCAGTAAGACAGTATTCAAGAGCCAAGGAACTAAAGTCAGGATGATCACAAGAAGACTTGGCAGCAACTACTACAAAAAAAGGGAGAAAATTTTTAGAATGAGATTGCAAAATGCAAAAGATAAAAAAGACCTTCAGTGGAAGAGAGGAATTTTAAACATTCTGGTTTAGAAGACCAGGGCAGGGTAAAAATCTGAATTGGAAACACAGGAGTCAAGAAATAAATACATTTGAACAATGGAAAGAGGCTAAACAATGAGCAAGTACTTACATTCTATTAGAGGGAGAAAAGTCTCCAAGAGTTACAGAGAAGTTAGGATACTAGGAGTACTACGAGTAGTTTGGTTCTGTTTTGATAGCCTAGAGAGGAAAAACACAGGTAAAAAAAAACATCAGCTTCAGAAAATGGATTGAAAAAGAAAGATTAAAAGAAAAGAAAACATGTAAGAACTAGTGAAGAGGGTTGGTTGGGGGAGAGAAGGTGAGGAAGAACGCATTGGAAGTGGACTACTCTAATTACTATACATCACTGGTTTTGTTAACATTCCTTCCTTTCTTCACCATCTCTTTTGTGACAAAAGGGAAACAGGTTGTAGGGAAAAAGGAAAAAGTACAAGATGATATGACATAATTAGCAATCATAACAAGGATTAGTTCATCATAAAATAAAGCAGCATAATAGGTTTGAATGCAGGACCCAACAGTACACTGTTACAAGAAACATGTCAAACAAAAGATTCACAAAGGGTTGAAATGAGGGGCAGAACAGAATTTCTTATGCTTCAGGAGAAATTTTTGAAAGCAAGGGTAGCAATCATGATCTTAAAGCAAGAACAAAAATAGACATGGTTAAAAGAGATAAGCAGAGAAATTACATTATGCTTAAAGATACTATAGACATTAAAATATTATCACATTTAATATATAGGCACCTGATGCCATAATATCTAAGTTCTTAAAAAGAAAAGTTAATCAAATTAAAGATTAGGCAGCCTGGTAGTATAGTAGAAAAAGTCAAGTGACTTGAAGTCATGAAGACCAATTTTAAATCCTGCCTTCTCTCAACCTCAGTATAATCATCTATAAAATGGGGATGACATTAGCACCTACCTTACAAGGTTGCTGTGACAACTAAATGAAAACTCATGTGAAGCACTTTGTCTACCTTAAAGTGCTATCTAATTGCAAGTTCGGATTATTAATAGAGGGAAAAACAGACAGCAAGACTATAATAACTAGAGACCTCAAAGTGCCCCTTTCTGACCTAATCAATATTTTTGAAAAGATAAATAAGAAAGAAGTTGAGGACCTGAATGGAATTTTAGAAAAATTGGATATAATAGCCCTCTGGCAACTACTGAATGGGGATAGAAAGCTATAAATACTATTTTTCTGTGGCACATGGCAGATTTGCAAAAACTGACCATGTAGCAGGGCATAAAAATCTCAAACACAGAAAAGTAGAATTATTAAGCAAATTCTTTACTGACTATAATGCAACAAAAATTGTAATAAAGGATTGGAGAAAGGATTCAGTTTGAATGGAGGTGACCACTACTAGTAACAATAACTAACATTTATTGGGCCCTTTAAAGTTTGCAAAGTGCTTTATAAATATTATCTCATTTGATCCTCATAACAACCCTGAGAAGAAATAATTAAGAAGTAGATACAAGACTAACAGCCATTCCTGAATGGAAAAGTGGTCAAAGGTTATGAAAAAACCATTCTTAAAAGAACTGATAAGTATTCACAAACCCTATGAAAAAATGTTCCAAATCATTAATAATGAGAAAAGCAAATAAAAACCCTCATTCTACAAATTGGCAAAAATGACAAAAAAAAAGCAACAGTCAACGTTGGATGGGTTGTGGAAAGTTAGGAATGTTAATACATTGTTGGTGGAGCTATGAAATGGTACAAGCATTGTGCAAAGCAATCTGGAATTGGAAAGAATCAGAAACAAAGTAGATGCCTATCAACTGGAGAAGGGCTAAACAAAATGTGGTATATTATGAATGTAATCGAATATTACTGTGCTGTAAGAAATGATACATGTGATGAATACAGAGAAGCATGGGAAGAGCTATAAGAACTGATGTGGAGTGAAAGTAAGCAGAGCCAGGAAAACAATATACTAGTAACTACAACAATGTAAATGAAAGAAAAATGATAAAGATCAAATAGGACTCAAAAGAGATATGAGAAGACATTCCCAACCTATCCCTTCGTGGAGGTAGAAGGTCCATTGGTGTTACACAATGAATGTGTTTTCAGACTTTTTCAATGTATCAATCATTTGTGCTAATTTTTGTCCTCTCTAAAAAAAGTACTATTGTCATATGAGTTGGCTCTCTGGGAGGACAAAGGAAAGAGACACGTGGGATAACTGTGGCGATATAAGAAAGAGAAAAAATACTAAAAAAAAGCTTATTTAAGAAACAAATAACAACCACCCTGGGACATGCTATTATTATTACCCCTATTTTAGAGATGAGGAAACCGAGGCAGAGAGAAGTTACGTAACTTGCCCAAGATCAAAACAGCTAGTAAGTATCTGAGGCTGGATGTAAACTCAGGTCTTCCTGATCCTAGGTCCATTGCCCTAGCTGCCACTAAATAATTTAATCACAAAGTACTGGTGGGTCAAAGCACAAATCATATAATTTCATCAAAGAAAATAATAGTAAGATAGCTTAAAGTAATCCTGAGGAAAAAAATTATACCTTTAAACACTTTCTCTCAAAAAAGAGAAAGATCAAGAAATGGGGTCCACAACTAAAAAGCAACAAAACACAACCCTCCCCCCAACTAAACAGAGATAGAAATCAGAGATAAACAAACCTCAAAGAACCCTATTGAACTGATAAATAAAACTAGGAGTTATATTTTAAACTAATGAAATACAGTAGACAAAAGAGAAAAACCAAACTGTCAATATAAAAAATGAAGTGGGAGACCTCATAACAAATGAAGAGGAAATGAAGGGAAATATTAGAAACTATATTGCCTAAGAAGTATGTGCTAGAAAAAAAAAATCAACAAATGAAATGGATAAATATTTGCAAAAAAATATAAAATGCTCAGATTATTAGAACAAGAAATAGAGAATTTAAATAACCCAGTATCAGAAAAAGAATTGGAAAAGCCATAAATGAACTACTGAAAAAAAAACCCTAATGGCCAATAACAGTGATTTTAAAAAGGAGAAAAGAAAGAAAGGCGTTATCAATGGAACATTTTAAAAATACACAGAAGAGAGCAGTTAATAACTACCAAGTTAAATTTAATATTAAAAAAAAAAAAGCTGAAAAAGATTCCTGACTTCAAATACAACTCTCTTTTCCACAATTTTAAAATGTTAAAAAGTAAATAATAGACAATCTCAAGTTTTCTACATTTCTCAGTCAACTATGTCATGCTAATGATGTGGTCAGCTTCTTTGGAAGCCTGCCTATTCTCTTCTCATGTTTTCATCAAGGATAACTGACAAGTATGCACAGATCATCTTCACAAAGATGCTGGAGAGATGAAAAAGCAGGCATATTGGTTGGGAAGTAGACGATTGACTTTCAGGTGCCCTTTTCCCACATATTAAAGTATTTTCCAGGCTTTTCTAGCTTGCTCATGTATATGCACTGTTTGGCAAAAGTTAAACTTCTTAAAGTAGCGACAGATTTAATGCATTTACTTTGGTCCATTTCCTGTTTTGCAGAGTTTAAACAGCTCTTTTAAACAGGTTGGACCGGGTGGCTTTAATCATCAGGCACAGTCTTTATCCCATTTCCTAACCCAGTATTTACACTGATGTTTTCTTTACCCAGTTGATGATCTGACTGCACACATGCAGCTAATTCTGAAAGAACTTAGACATCTGTAACCAGTTGTTCCTGTCTGTTGAGACAGTCGAGTTGCTTTTTTTTGTATGATACTGTTCTACACTCACTGCCATGTCTAGTGCCTTCTGACTTTTCTTTTAAATAAAATACTTGTGATGTAGACACATGAGACTTTTGAGAAGTTTATAAACCCCTGGATGCTTTCATGATTTCAAACCATATATTTTAATATAAAATAACAAAAATAAAGATTTAGATAATCATTTAAGTAACTAAATAATTCAAAATAATTATTTAAATAAACCATATTTTCAACATAGTTGTTGCCAATGCTACCTCTGTGACTAGGGTCACTGGTATTCAGGGTATATCTCAACATATAATTCCATTAGTGTGGGTGCTCCTTTCACCAATGAAGACTGAAATCCCTCTGGGACGTGGCAGACAGCCTTTGAGAGGGGCCATAACCCAAAACTTCATCATCCTGTTTGTGGCTGATCTGGTAGTGAGCCTCTCCAAATTCAGCCAGGCTGGTTTTCAGATAACAACTATAACAGTGCATTACTGAGTCTACATTCATTCATTCATTCATTCATTCATTCATTCATTCATTCATTCATTCATTCACAGAATTTGAGAGCTGGAAGGGATCTCAGCAGCCACCCAGGTCAATGAGTATATACTACAACATTCCCGACATGTAATCCTCTCAAAATTTTAGACTTCCCAAAATGAGAAGAAAACCATCCTTGCTTGAGATCTGCTCCAGTTTTGGACAGTTCTAATTGTTTGAAGTATTTCCTGATAGCGAGCCTTAATTTGCCTCTTTGCAATTTCTTCTCATTTTTCCTGGTTCTCTGAGGCTAAAGAGAGCAAGTACCATCCTTCCTGCACACAGAATTATAGATGTTTCAGATGAAGGAGCCTCAGAAGTCATCTAATCCAACTCATTTTATAGATGAGGAAACTGAGGTCCAGGGGAGAGAAGGGACTTCTCCAAGGCCAGAAAGATAGTCAGAGTTGGAGGCAGGGTTTGCACTTGGGTTCTCTGGCTCCAGAGTCAATGCCCTTTCCACTGAATTACTCATGGCTGTCATGGCAACCCCTGAAGCCTTCTCTTCTCCCTTCAACAAACATTTACTCCTGGCTCATTCTTTGATGCCTACAAACATGACCACATCCCCCCATGCTACCAATCCCCACTCAAGTCTCTTCTTGCTGGCTGCACTACTTCATAATGACTAAGAGCCCCAGGAAATCCAACTTCCACGCTCACTCAAGTTTGCCCCATCTGATAGCTTTTTCTCAGTCCTTCTTGTCTACCACATAGCAGACCACTGCTGACTGCCCTCTCCTCCTCTCTAGGTCTTTGTGGTACTCTGTCCTCAATCATCACTCTTTTCCTACCTGTCTAACCCTCCTTTTCAGGCTCCCTTCCTGAAATCATCTTCCACATTCCAATCCCAACTGTGGGTACACCCCCAGGCTCTGCCCTGGACCCTCTAATCTTCTTTCTTTACACTCTCTCATCTGGTGATCTCATCAGCTCCCATGGGTGTAATTACCACATCTATGTAGATGATTCTCAAATCAGTACATCCAGCCTTTGTGTCTCTCCTGAACGCTAAACTCACATCACTAACTAACTACTGGACATTTTTAATTGGATGTCCAATAGGCATTTTAAGCACCACATGTCCCAAACAGCACTATATTTCATTAGTTTAAAATATAGCTCCCAGTTTTATTTATCAGTTCAATAGGGTTATTTGAGGTTTGTTTATCTCTGATTTCTATCTGTTTAGTTGGGGGGAGGGGTGTGTTTTGTTGCTTTTTAGTTGTGGACCCCATTTCTGCCCTGCATCCCCTCCTCCCCCAATCCTTCTCCTAAGCTACCTGTTTCTATTAGGGGAATTACCATCATTCCAAACACCCAGGTTCTCTACCTTGGAATCACCCTCAATTTCTCTATTCCCCACCCCACATTTCTAATATGTTATCAGACCTTGTCATCTCTTAATTCTGTCCAACATCACCCTCATTCAGGTTCTCATCACCACTGCGACAGTCTCCTACCTGGCAGTTCTATTTCAAATTTCTCTCCACAAGTACCAAAGTAATGGTCCTAAAATGCAAGTCTAACCCTATCACTCTTTCACTCAAACTCCAGTGGCACCCTATTGCCTCTAGGATCAAGTAGAAATTCCTCTATTTGGCATTTAAAACCCTTAGAATGTAAACTTCTTGCAAGAAGGAATTGTTTTATACTTTGTACTTGAATCCCAGGGACCTCGCCCAATGCCTGGCACACAGTAGGTACTTAAATACTTGTTGAATGCCCGATTACAACCTGGCCCCAACCTACTTTCTTTCCAGTCTTATGATATGTTATTCCCCTTCACACATCCTAAGGTCCAGCAACACCAGCCTTTCTACTGTTCCTTACACAGGACACTCCAATGCCCATCTCTACACTTTTTCACTGGCTGTCTCCCCACGTCTGAATGAAATGTTCTTTCTCCTCAGAATCAACTCAGCTGAAGTATATGAAGCTTTTCCTGGTTCCCCCTGACTGCTAGTCTTCCTTCTCTCAAAATTACCTTATACATGCCCATGTATGTACATGTGGCCTCCCCCAATAAAATGTAAGCTCTTTAAAAATAGGGACTGTTTTGTTTTTGTCTGGATTTAGAATTGAGGACTTGGGTTCGAATCCTGGACTTTACAAATAAGGTGTCCTTACTCTGTCACCTTGGTGAAGTCACAACCTCCCTGGGCTTCAGTTTTCTTCTCTATAAAATGAGGTTAGATCAGTGGGTCTCTGAGGCCCCTTCCAGCCCTAAGTCTATGATCCTAACATCTGCATGACTTGTTGCGCTCATTTTGAGCACTGAAAGATAAGGTAGCTCAGCCTGGCATGAAACGGTGTTTTTTCTTGCATGGAGGTGCACAATGAAATCAATTCTGCAACTCCTGTATTGGCTTCTCCAAAGAAAGTTTCCGAGGTGTCCTTTATGAAGCTGCCTGAACTACAGGGACAAACACCTAACGGGGCTTCCTACCTTCTACGACCTACCTTCCACACAGCTACCAAAGTGATAAATAGTTTTAAAGCACCATGTCAAGCTGAGTGACTCAAGGACAAAAAACTGAAAGCTCTTCACAGCCCACCTATTTTATACTCTTCCCCTTCTGGCCCTGCAGGCCCTACCTGCTGTCCTCTGCACGTGGCCTTCCTTCTCCTGCCTCGGTGACTGTGTCCATTAGAGCATAAGGTCACTGAGATCAGGGACGGCTTTTGTTTTGTCTTTGTATCCTGGCTACTTAGCACCAAGCCCGGCAGTAAACACTTAATAATACATACTTCCTGAATTGATCTTTATCTCTTTTAGTTTCAATTACAATAAGAATATAAGTATGGAGATAGTTCAGTTTTGTTAGGCAATGTGTTGTGGTGGATGGAGTTTAGGATTTGGAATCAGGAAGACCTGGGTTCAAATCCTGCTTCAGATTCTTACTAGCTACGTGACCCTAGGCAAGTCCCTGCCCTTCTGTGTAAAAGAGGTATAGGAGGGTTAATCTTTGAGCAACTCCCCAGCTCAGAAAGTAATCACAAGAAGTTAATGAAATATGCATGCTTTTGGGTACCTTTAAAAGAAGGGAGATTTGTGAATTTAAAGCGTAGTTGTGGAGTCAGGCCCAAAGTAGGGAGGGGTGAAAGGAGAGGGATTTCACTCTCCTCTTTCCTGCCTCAGCCAAGATACCCGGCAGCAAACTTATTTGTCCAGGAAACAGTCCCTCCAAAAGATGAAGAGTCAGTTCAACAGAGTTCAAGGCCAAGTTGAGGGAACAACTCACTGGAGACAGACAGACACAGATACAAAGAGACAGTCACCTAAGGGACTAAGGGAGATAGTCATTTCCAAGAAGTACAACCCCAGGTAGCAGAGAGCTGGCTATGGACTCAAAAGAGAGTGACCCCTACAACTGAGGGCTAGCCAGTGTGGCAGGGGCTGGGTGTGGTACCTGGCTGAGCAGGGTGTCAGCTGGCAGCCTCTGCAAGTTCTCCAGGTGGGAGTGGAAGAGGGTGCTATGCAGTAGTTTCACCTGCAGCAGCCCTTCGATGATATAGCCAATGGTGCAGTCATCAGGGAGTCTGACCTTCTCGGCAGTGCTGATGAAGTTGCCCAGGCTGCAGGGAAGGTGAGAGGTCGCTCAGAACATGCCTGTGCCTGTGCCCTTCCCACCTGTCCTAGGCTGGCTGCTTGGAGCCGGGAAGCCCAGAGGCTCCCACTCACCTGGCCCAAGGACTCATTTTGAGGGCAAGACCTCTGCTGATGCAGAACCCAGCTCCTCCTGTGGCAAACCAGAACTTGACTGTAGACGCCTGGGAGGCAAGCAGAGAGAATCCAACCTCAAGGGCTGGCACATCAGACCTCACTTCTCCCTCCCCACCAAATTAATTTCCCAGAGTCTGCCCTTTGTCTGGAGTTCCTGATCTACACAGCACCGCGGGGTTGAAAGAGCACTCGAACTGAAGGAAGGGATCCAGGTTCAAGTTCCAGCTCTTGTGCAAGACATAAGTCCTCTGAGCCTCAGTTTTCTCATTGGTAAAACGGAGACAAGAGTACCTATTCTACCAACCTAAAAGGAACAAATAGGATGATACACATGCAAAGCACTTCAAAAGACTACACAGCTCTTTTTAAGATCTCAGGTCTTTGGTCCAGGAAAAAAAGTATTCCTTATCACCTTCTCTCCCCCAAGCTTCCTCTTGCTTGAAAAATCATTTTCCACTGGTCACTTTCTAGGTTCTCAGTCCAATATCTTCCTTTTCGGATCTAGCTGCTCTGGGATCCCTTCATCTGGCTTTCAGCTTCCAGGAACATCCCTGCCCAATCTTTTCCCTCCTGCACTTCCAGAAAGCCCTCCTCAGTCTAATCAGAGGAAAGGTCTGGAGCTGAAAGGGAACCTGGAGGCCACCTAGCCCAATTCCCTCACTTTACAGAGGAAGCCCCGGGGGTTTCACAGACAGGAAAGGTAGGTGGCTCCCCAGATTCTTCTCTTCCTAGTGCTGAATTCTCTCAGGTGTTCCCCTTCCCACCCTGATCTTCCTACTTCAAATGCACAAATAAAATAAAAGTTTCCAGGTCACTCACGGTTCCACTTCCCTGGGCTCTGTCAGCTGCCTCAATAGGGTGGTCCAGACTAGGTCGCCCCACATAGACATCTTGACTTGGGGAGAAACCAGAGAGCAGTTGTAGGAGCCCTTTGGAGTTCACATAATTGTCATCATCCACATGGCAGAACCATCTGCAAGGGATGAGAAGGAAAGAACCCCATTAGGTAGGGTGGGGATTATTACTCTTGGCAGCCTCAATGAGCCCAGCTGTTTAGCTCTGGCAGCTGAAAGAGTCAGGGGAGGAACCACAAAAACAAGCTGTCTTAGCGTCTGATGGCTGGGATTTCTGGGGTTTCCTGAGTGACCCCCACCTAGTTTTCTGCATTGGCAACTCACGTACTTCCTTCCTGACTCGATGAACTTGTCATACTCCACGGACATCTTGCAGCAGAGTGCCTGGCGTGTGTGCATGGCAGAACAATTGGTGTTGATGACATGGTCTCCTGGACAGAATAAGAGATGGGTGAATGGGACGGAAGGCAAGATGATAGCCAATTCCAGGGTTACTTCAGGACATGTCATTTTAGTATGAAATGTTAAGAGAGGCAGCCTGGTACAGTGGATAGAGGGCTGGCCTTGGAATCAAGAAGACCTGAATTCAAATCCTACCTTTGATGACCTAAGTGACCCAGGCTAGTCACTTAAACATTCCATGCCCCCAAGCAATTCTTTAAGACTATTTATACAATAGAGTTGTCAATCGGCAGAGTGCATGAAAAAGGAAGTCTACCTACTGAAAGTTATCCATCAATAAAATCACAAGTCCTGACCTGCAGCATGACCCCAGCCAAGCACGTAAATTGAAAATATTGCTGAAGTGGACATTAGAGAAGAAAACTCGGTGAGCAGAGCATAGCTGCTTGGTAAATTCTGTTGCCTATTTCTACTCTCTCAGATCATATGGCATCCTGGAGGCCAGCCAAACATTAGGGCTCTACACCAGCTTATGTTTTAGTTCTGGTGTCTATCTATGTAGTCAAAGTGATTTATTCATTAAAAAGTAACTTTTTTTTTTAATAGGAAAAAGACAGTGACAACCTTAGTATAGCCCTTGGAGACTCTAGCCAATGGCCTGGTGTCATGAAAACAGGTCCAGGCTAGTGAGTTAAACCTGTTCCGGTCCCAAGCTCTGGGGTAGGAAAAAGAAGCCAAATATCCCTTATCCTCATTACATGGCAGATATAATGCCAGTATTCAGTACAAATGGTAATGATGGAAAACTTAATTACCTGCTCGAAGGCGTAACTCTGGGTCTTCACCATCTGTGAAGATGAAGGTCTGGAAGAAAAAAAAAATTAGACCCAAAAGTTGAAAAAATGGCATCTTTCTGGGAGTCCCTGAACTACCCACTGCCACTGGCCCTTGTTGGTTGCATAGGTAGCCTACAAAGGCCTGCCCTTTAAATGGCCCTATCTCTGCCAATGTTTTAGTCAGTGTTTTCAAGAATAGAATCAGGAGAGATCTACATTTAAATCTTACCTCTGGCATTCATTAGATATATTCCTTTGGGCAACATATTCAACCTTTCTGAGCTTCAGTGTCCTCATTTGTAAAATAGAAGCAATACCTGCAATACCTATACCTCAGAGGAGTGTTGTGAGGCTGAATTAAAATAATGTAACAACACACTAACAAATCTTGAAGCAATTCATCATGCTGGCTATCTTCTCTAGATTCCCTGATCCCTGTCCTCAGATCTGTTAGGAGCAAAGGCAAGTAGAAGACACAGATTTGTCTTTGTCTTGGTGCAGTCCCAGGGTTATTCTAATCTCCTGGATGGGGTTGGGATCTAGACCCCAGAAAGAAAAAGCCCTAGAACTTTCCCACCTGGCCAAATCTCTGGAGTTCCCCTGAGGCTATAATCCCATCAACTAGCCTTTCACTGTGGCTAAACCCAATCTCCCAATTCCGTTACCTTTACCCTAGCCTAGCCCTCCCTATGTCCCTGGCCCCACACTTAATCCTAGCTAGGCTCCATAGTCCAGTTCACCCCAGGTTACATGCCACTCCCATTCAGATCTTCCTTAGACCCCTCCTCCAGTCACCCCAAACTACTTGGCCACTCCAAGATCCCTCCCACAGTCTTTCTGTACATAAGGTCCATCTTGTCTCCATTAAGAGGCTCGGATTCTTATAATTTAGCCAGTGCTCAGATTTTTACAATCTAGCCAATAGCTAACAGGTGTTCAGATTCTGGCTAATATGGCGGATCTTTAATAAACCTTGTCTTTGGCAGAAAGAAGGTTTGGGTTAAGTTCTTTCAGGTAGCACCCACGTGTTGTGATCTTGGAGTCCCAGAACCCCTAAACCTCTAGACCTCATCACTGGCACCCACAGAAATGGCTTCCTGGGTCTTATCTCTACTGATATAAACTGCCCATGGAAAGAGGCACAAAGCCACCAATACTAACAGGAGAAATGAATAAACCTTGGGTGGTTGTTCATGGAGCAGGGAAAAAAATTAGTGTGTTTTCATTAAAGAGAGGAACTGTGCTTTTCTTTGAAAACTGTGTTGCAATTTTATACTATTACACCCAAAACATGAAGACAGATGGAAAGAACCCAATTTGAACAATGTGCCTATATAGCTCTTCCAGATCTAATTGTTCACAAGATTTGTAATGGAAAGGTTCCATAGAGATCATCTAACTCAAACTCCTCAGGTGTTTTACAGGTGAGGAAACTGAGTGACAGAGAGATTAGGTGACTTGCCCAATGTCATACAGCACAGCTGGGATTCAAACCCAAGTCTCAGACTCCAAATTCACTCCTCTTTCCAGTACACATCACAGTGCTTCTTCAGCAAAAATCCAGGTTTTCTAACTCCAAGTTATAAACCTGTTGGCTAAATATGTTTTTGCCTTCATTTTGTCCAACAACTCTCATGGCTGAAAGGGGCCAGAAAAGAATAACCATTGATCCTGATTCCAGAGGGACATCAAACCAGCCTGTAAGACTGTACCAACCTACTTGCCTGGTCACACCATTCTACTGCTCAAAAACAGTCGATACCCCACCTCCAACCCTAGCCAAATTCCTAAGCCGAATCATTCAAGATTTTCCAAAACTCAGTCTCAACTTACTTTCCCTGCTTTTTCTCATACTGTTCTCTTTCACAGACCAGAATATATGGTTCAGCCAATCTGGACTACTTGCCATTCCTTGAACAAGTCCTACCCTCTCCAGGCCTGTGTTCATGCTATTTCCTATGCTTGGGAATACTTTGCTAGCCAACATCCTACCCATTTTTCAAGGTTCAACTAAATGCCACTCACTGCCTTAATAATAATTACAATAAGAATAACTAACATTTACATAGTGCCTACTATGTGCCAGTAACAGTGCTAAGAGTTTCACAAATATTATTTCATTTTTATCCTCACATCAACTCCAAAGTGCCATTATTATTCCCACTTTACAGATGAGGAAATTGAGACATATAGAGGTCAAGTGACTTGCCCAGGGTCACATGACTGGATGAGTACTTCCTGGGAGGCCAAATTTGAATCTACATCTTACTGATTCCAGGTACCCTCTAACTACTAAAAAAAATCTTCCCTACTCCACACAGATGGACAGGCTCTAGCCTGTATTTCTCCAATGCCTTTATGACAACCTATAGTCTAGTTATGTAAATAAGTTGAGCACAGTGCCTGATACACAGTAGGTGTTTAGTAAGTGTTTGATTATGCACATTTTATCTCCCCCTCCTAAACAGTAAGGTCCTAGAAGGTAGGATCTTACTTATCCTCTTTTCTTTCCTTCAGCTCCCAAAACAGTGTTACAATGTTACGAAATATAATAAGCTGCTCTAGTCACCTGTCACCAAGGTGAAAGTTTCCGATTCCCCCCACCCTCCCATTTTTCACTGGCTATCTGTCATGCCTGGAATCTTCTCCCAGCTTGTTTCTGCCTCCCGGCTTCCTTCAAACTCAGCTCAAATCCTCCCTTTTCCAAGAAATCTTTCCAGGTATTTTCAATACTAGTGCCTTTCCTAAGAGATTACTTCTCATCTCCCACGGATATAATCTTGTATGTCCCTAAAAGTTTCTTGCTTATTGTTTCTTTTCTTGAGAGCAGGCCCCCTTAGTAAAGTGCCAGCCAAACAGTAAGCCCTTAAATGCCTGTTGACTTGACAATAACACATTTAGAAGGCAATTTCTGTTAAAGTAAGCTAAAAATAAAATGTAAGATGGAGAGCATTATTCTGGCCTGCAGAAGACAAATTAAGCATCATAGCGGGGGACTGAGAGATGAATGGAATGTTCAGAGAATGGGGGTTCCCTGTCCCTGGAAGTCTTCAGAAAATAAAGTTATAGTTGCATAATCTGCATAATTATATAGGAGTTCTGTTCTCAGAAGTCCACCTAAAGTCAAAAAGTGTTTATGAAGTGCCTACTATGTGCCAGACCTAGTGATGAGTGCTGGGGGTTATCTTCTGAAGTCCCTTCCAACTCTGGGATTCTGTGTTAGGTTCCCCCTAAGCCAAGTCACGAACCCCTCATAAAGGGCCTACTATGTGCCAGCCTCGGTATTGGGTAACCCCCCTAAGGAAGTTCTGAGGTCCCTTCCAACTCTAAGGTTCCGTGCCACTCCCTCCTCGAAGAGAGGGCCATCTAAAGCAAGTCATGAAGCCTATATGGACCGCCTACAATGTGCCGGGCACCCCGCTGGGCGAGGGGGTTGCCCAAGGGCGCCTTCTCCTCTGAGATCCTGCTCCCCCTGCAGAGAGGGATCGGCGGAGGGCTGGAGTGGGGGTGGGGGTCCATCCTACCTGCTGCTGGGCCCGGGAGATCCAGGTGCGGAAGAGCAGCTCCAGCCGAGACTTGTGATACTTCTTGGTGGTCTTCACGGCGATGAAGATGTCCCTGGGCTCCAGCCTCTCGGGCGTCCGGGGGTGCGCGGCGGGCGCCCCCAGGAGCCGCTGGAGCACGCCCTGCAGGGGCTGGGCCACGCCCCCATCCCGGGGCCGCGGGGCGCTGGGCGGCTGCTCGCAGGTGGGGGGCGGCCGGGGCGGCGGGTGGGCCCAGACCCCCCAGGGAGCCTGGAGGCGGGGGAGGGGCAGGAGCAGCAGCAGAAAGGCTCCCAAGGCCACGGACAGCACGAAGCAGAGTTTGCCCAGCCCCACGCCAGTGCAGGTCATCCTTCAGCCCCCACGGGCCCCGGGCCCTGCCATCGCCGCCTCCCCAACCCCGGAGGGCCCCGGGCCCGGGCTGGGCGGCCGGGACTCCGGGCTCCAGGCGCGGCCTCTCGACGGACGCCAAGCACCCAGGGGACGCACGGGGAAGCACCCGGCCCCTCGCCGTGCCTCAGTTTCTCCTCAGTGTTAGGCCCTGGACGTGGCGCGCCCCTCCCCCCCCGCTCCTGGGGAGGAAGAAGATAGGGGAACGGAGGCGCGAGCGGACGGCGGCAGTGGCGGCGGGGCCGCGGTGGCGACTTCGGCCCCTTTAAGGGCGTCCCCCGCCGCCCCCGCGGCCAAGCCGGCTTTACTTCCCGTCCCTCCCCGCCCCTCCCCGCCCCTCGTCCCGTGACCCGGATATACTTGTGGCAAGGTCCAGCTGACCCGGATGTGGACGGCTCCGCGGCGGGGTAGGAGGAAGATGCCGCTGCCGGTTCAGGTGTTTAATTTGCAGGTAACGAGCCGAGGGGCGGTGCCGCCCGGCCCGGCCCGAGCCCCGCGGCCCCGCCCCGCCCTGGCTCCGCAGCCCCGGGACGGTCCCGGGAGCCGGTGGGGGAAGGATCCCGGGCGGGCAATGTCCCGACTGGGGGGCGGGGGAGGGGACGAGGGGAGCCCCGAGGCCCACCGGCCTCCGCCTCCGCGGGCCCCAGTAAGCAGGACCCGGCACGGTCGGGGGCCCTCGGTATTCGGGCTCCTCGCGCGAGGCCGGGGGAGAGGCCTGCAGCGAACGCTTGGAGATCCCCTCGGGGCAGGGCGGTGCGGCCGTCCTGACCCCGGGGTCGCGCTTGGGGAAGGAAACCCAGGCTCGGGTGCCCTCTCCTTGGGCCCCCTGCCCACCCACTCGCCCTGGGAGCTGGTCCTCTGGACTGCTGCAGGCTACGCCCCCGGGGCTCGCCGAGGTCGAGGCCGTGGCCCTAGAAGGGGGTTCCCGGGGTCGGACAGGGAGCACCCGAGGGAGATGGCTCAGGTCCGACCGGACCCGGCCAGGCCCTTGGTAGGTCTTTCACCCCGCCCCTGGGGCCCAGGATTCTGGAGTCCCCACTCGCCCGGGGTATGTGATCCCTGTGGAGGGAGCACCCAGGACGGACTGGGGGCCGCCTCGTAGAGCTTCTGCCGCCCTCGTGCCCTGCCGTCCTTGAGCTTGCCCCCGCCAGGCTGCTGTGCGGGGGTTACCGGGACGCAGGCCCCTTCCTCCCTTTGCTACCGCCGCAGGGTGGAGATGCTCTTAGTGACATTTGTGCCCCCCCATCCGTAGGACTCCGTGGGGTCCGCCCCTGGCGCTTCAGGGTCTCTCATCACCTTGGTCTGGTCCTCTGAAAGGGAGCCCAGCCGGGTCAGATCTGCCACAACCTGGCTCTCTGGCCCTGTGGAGGGCCTCGCAGTGGTGGAGAGGTGCTTGGTTCCCCCCTACATTAACATTGTTTCTCCCCTTCAGCAGCCAGCCAGCTCTGTGTCAGGGTCAGGGGGTGCAGAAAGTCAGGACAGAATGAGGGATAGCTCGGCCCCCAGCTCAGCCTCTTCATCAGTGACAGATCTGTACTGCACCCCTCACAGCAGTAGGTCAGACCTCTTCCTCCCTGGCACAGCCGGAGACTTCAGCCTGAGCGCCAGTCTGTCGGCCTGTACGCTGCTCTATGAGGTACCTTCCAGGAGAGGGGGTCCCCAGCGAGGGAGGAGGGAGCGGAGCCCCAGCCGCACCCTGCCATGGCTGGGCCCCCACTGCTTTGCCAGCCCCAAGATCAGGGACTCGGTGCCAAGGGCAAAGACGGGGGAGGGAAGAAGCAGATAGGTTGGGCAGAACTCAAGGCATCCCAGACCATTCCCTCTCCCCCGCCCCTTACTCTTCTTCCTCCTTCCTCTTCCTCAGCAATTGGTTATATGATTAGGAGCCTGTGCAGTCAGCTGTACTACTTTTCCTGAGGTGGGGTTGGGGAGAGATGGGGCAGTAACAGTGACCCAAGTTTCTGGAAGCTCTGCTTAGGGGCCTGCATTTCTGGTAGAGGTGAGGAGCAGGAGCTGATAACCTGAGATTGCAGCTATTGTACTTCTTTCCACTTTGGAAATACCAGTATGATTTCCCAAGTTGATGCTTTTATCCTCTTCCCCATATTAATGGGTGTAATTCCTATTGCAAATATTACTGCTTCATCTAAGTAGGACAGATGGAGTAGGATGGCTTAGGATGTGACAGGTACTCTTTGTATCCAGTGGTTGAGGTCTCACCTGCTTCTCCTTTATGGCTTTGAGGAAATCACATCAGGCCAGTAGTTGGGAACCTGCCTTGGGGATGCCAAGTGGTTACTGTCTAGCTCTCTTCATTTCTGCCTTCCCCCTCTAAAGATGGTGGGAAGGGAACTGAGTATGGGAGGTTGTGTTTGTGGGCTCCTGGGTCCTGCTGAAGAATTCCTTAATCTCTCCCTCTATTCCCAGGTTGGTCAGTGTTAGATGGGGTTGGTGGAGAAGTTAGGGCTGTGGGGAGGCATCCTTTGGATGGAAAGCTGTGGTGGGTGGGTACACAGGAAGAATGTGGCAAGACCTTGGTTCTGGGCAGGGTTGATTGGGGCGGGGAGAGGGGAGTGGCGGGATAAAGGGCCAGAATAAAATTGTATACTAGCTTGCCATGGGCAGTCCCCAGGCTAAAGTGCACAGGTGACTGGCATCTGCATTGCAGGGGGCAGTGGAACCCATGCAGATTGATGTCGACCCTCAAGAGGATCAGCAGAATGCACCAGACATCAACTATGTGGTGGAAAATCCCACCCTGGTAGGGGACAGGGAACAGTTTGGGGTTGGGTCCCAGAGGGCAGTGCCTCTACTTTGGGAATGAAAATTCTTTGGGATGGGGTCTTCTTGGGCTACATGACAGAGGGTACCCTAATGATATTACCTAGGCTGGCATGGATAAAGGGTACTCCTGGAGAGGGGTTGGGGCCCTATAGTAGTAATGTTCTAACTGTTCTCCTATCCCCTGAATCCATCCTATACAGTGGGAACAATCTTCTTCAAAAAACTACTATGATCATGGCTTTTAGATCTGTAGTGGCTCCTTATTGCCCATTCTATCAAATCTGAACACTTACCCCACTCATGAACCCCACTCTCCACTTTTTCTAGCCCTACCATGGATCCTTTACCCCAAGCAAGCAAACCCCTTCACTTTGGCTTGCACATATGTTGTTCATTCCCTCCTCCTAGCTTTTTGGCTCTTGCCCACACTTTGAATGCCCTCTCCTTTTTCTGGCAACCTGTGTCCCTGGTTCTGATCATTTATCTTCCCTCTATGCTTGTGTACATGTGTTTCAGTTATGTGCTTCTGTGCCTCTTCATGTACATGAGTTTTAATAACTGTTAGGTCTTATGTTCTCTGAAGGCAGGGATTGTGCTTCAGTGTTCTTTTATCTTCATATAGTACCAAGTACAGGAATCTGCATTGAGGATCCTGTACCTTAGACGCTTACCTTTTCACTATCAGGACCTGGAACAGTATGCATCCAGTTACAGTGGGCTGATGCGCATTGAGCGGCTGCAGTTTATCGCAGATCACTGCCCGCAACTTCGGGTGGAGGCCCTGAAGATGGCATTGTCCTTTGTGCAGAGGACCTTCAATGTGGATGTTTATGAAGAGATACACCGGAAGCTCTCTGAAGCCACCAGGTGGGGTATGAGGATGTGGGAGGAGAAGTGGATGAAAATCCAGATTCGGGTCCTCCCAGAAGTTGTAAAGGGCTGAAGGAGCAAGGTCTGGTCCCTAGAGACCTCTGGACCTGGCCCTAGAGAAGAAAGTGGGAGCAGGTGGTATAAGTCAAGCCTGTTAGCTTCTTGGGAAGGTTTCTCATGGTGGTGGGAGCAAGGCAGTTTGGATGAAAAGAATCAACTTTGGGAGAGAGGAACTAAAACTATGCAGAGGGCTGGAAGACAAAGGTTGAATCACTCACTCTGAATAGCTTGGCTGCTCTTCTCTACTACTATCCCCTTACTCCCCATATCTCTGATGGCCACTTTTCTCCTGCTGCTACTACCACCATCACCCTGACAACAGAGAGCTACAGAGTGCTCCTGATGCTGTCCCTGAGGGAGGGGTGGAGCCCCCACCCCTGGACACAGCCTGGGTGGAAGCCACAAGAAAGAAGGCACTGCTAAAACTGGAGAAGCTGGATACAGACCTGAAGAACTACAAAGGAAACTCCATTAAGGAGAGCATCAGGTAAGAGCAGTGGGGGGAACAAAGCTAGGGAGCCAGGCAGGGAGGGTCAGAAGTGGGAGAAATGCCTCATACCTTGCTTCTCCCTGGCAGACGGGGGCATGATGACCTGGGTGACCATTACCTCGACTGTGGGGATCTCAGCAATGCCCTCAAGTGTTACTCCCGGGCTCGGGACTATTGCACCAGCGCCAAACATGTCATCAATATGTGCCTCAACGTAATCAAGGTGCGAGTGAGAGGAAACCCCCCCCCCCCAGGTTAGGGGAAGAGAGACCTGGGAAGGTACCCCATATCCCTCTGGGCACTCATGAGGCCAGTAGGTGGTGCCATCAAACCTCATGCCATGCTCTCTGCCCAGCAGGTCAGTGTCTACTTGCAGAATTGGTCCCATGTCTTGAGCTATGTCAGCAAAGCTGAGTCTACTCCTGAGATTGCTGAGGTAACCGTGCTGCTGCCTTAACTATTCCTTGTTTATCTTTCTTATGGTTTGCTCCATTTCTTGGTGTTCCCTGAAACCTCATTTCCACTCCCTGCCCACTATATTCACATGTACTTCCTCTCCATCAGGTTGGGTTTCCTTTGTAAGCTTTCTCAGCATCCCTTCAGGTCATCCCTGGTTGTTATACAGAATATGTCTTATCTGCCCGTTCTTTCTCAGGCTGGCCCCAAAGGATAGTGAAAAGACATTGGTGGTGGTTGTTGATTCTCTTAGTCTGTGTCTTCCCTTTCACAGCAGCGAGGGGAAAGGGACAGCCAGACCCAGGCCATTCTTACCAAGCTCAAGTGTGCAGCAGGTAAGGCAGCCTTACCTGTAAGGTAAGGTAAGTAAGGAAGTGTGCAGACAGAGACTCCTCTGGGGGTGGGGAGGGTAGGGAGTGAGGGGTGGGTGGGTGAGGAGGGCAGTTTCCAGACACCCTTCTCAGAACTCTAGAATGAAAGAATATGCTTTTCCCTAACCTTCATATTCTGCCACTGACCTTGGAGCATATAGGCAAGGTGAATCAGCTTAGTCTTCAGGAAGTACAGAACAGCCCCACTGTCTCTAGCTATGGCCAAAACCTCCACAGTACCTAACTCTTTGGATTTTATTTTCTTCTGATGGTTGTGTGGACCCAAACTCACAGTGGGGAACTGGGATCAGGGGCCAATTACTTGGGATTTACCACTAGGCTACTGGGCTTCCCAAGACTTGCTTTCCTTTAAGTGATGTTTGATTTCACTTTCTATCCCATTCCTTTTCTTGCCCCCTTTAGGCCTGGCTGAGTTGGCTGCTCGAAAGTATAAGCAGGCAGCCAAGTGCTTTCTGTTAGCTTCATTTGATCACTGTGACTTCCCTGAGGTGAGAAGGAAAGGGAAATCGAAGGGAGGAATATGTAGTTACTATGTGGGGAGGAAATCTGGAGAAAATTGGTTTTGCTTCTTCTGCTAGGGGAATGGCAGAAACATTCTTTTATTTCACTGTCTCACCCAAGCCCCTTCACTTGACTGGCCCGAGTTACATTCTATCCCACAATTCTGCCCATTGGGCCCCTGAACCTTCTATCCTTGGCTTTTCTACTCAGCTACTGTCTCCCAGTAACGTGGCTGTCTATGGTGGTCTCTGTGCCTTGGCCACCTTTGATCGACAAGAGCTACAGCGCAATGTCATCTCTAGCAGGTGGGTGTGGGAGGTAAGGGAAGACGCTTGGTTCCATGTATAATGGAAGTTGGTTTCTCCAACCCAGCATAACCTGTTTCTCACTTCAGGCTGTCTTTAATCCAACTTATCCACATGTCTCTGTTCCCCAAGCCTTCTCTGGCCAATTCCCCAGGGTTACTCCCTGAAAGTCCAAGCCCCTCGGGGCTTCTCCAGCCCAGCTTTCTCTGTCCCTTTCCCTGAGCCTTCCTCTTGGCTGAAAGGGGCCAGGAAACTGAGAGGTCTGGCGTCCGCAGCTCCTTCAAATTGTTCTTGGAGCTGGAACCGCAGGTTCGGGACATCATCTTCAAATTCTATGAATCCAAATACGCCTCGTGCCTGAAGATGCTGGATGAGATGAAGGTGGGGCTCGAGGGGTTTCAGGTTGATCAGAGAGCTTCACTAGCTCTGAGAAGGAGGGGCTTGAGATCGGGAGTGGTTTGTGGTCTGGGCAGTGAGCTCAGGGGGAAGTCATCAAATGCATCTTATAAGGGAAAGGAAGAAGATACCTTTAGCTGAAGCTTCTTCTGTTCTGCTGGGGTATGTTTTGGGGTCGGAAGACAGGGTAGTAGGTATTTCCCTGACAAGTTCTCTGCTGCAGGACAACTTGCTACTGGACATGTATTTGGCTCCCCATGTCAGGACCCTCTATACCCAGATCCGAAACCGTGCCCTCATCCAGGTGAGTTATATACTTGAGGAGCAGGAAGTCAGGGAAGAAGTACTAGTAGTAGTAGCAGCAGCAGCAGCAGTAGTAATAATGATAATAATAATAATGATAGCAGTGTTTATTTAACACTTAAAAGGTTCGCAAAGCACTTTACATCTTATGATGGCCGATTTTCTGGCTCATATTCTTTCACAGTATTTCAGTCCCTATGTCTCTGCTGACATGCGTAAGATGGCCATTGCCTTCAATACAACCGTGGCTGCATTAGAAGATGAACTAACACAGCTCATCCTTGAGGGGCTCATCAATGCTCGAATTGACTCTCATAGCAAGGTGAGGGCAGAATTCAAAAAGAAGAGACTATCTCCTCAAAAGTGTGGAAGCAAGAATTTGGCTTTGTAGAGGCGGGAGTGAGGAACAGGGTGGAAGGGTGGCATACGGTCCATGGCTAAGCATCTGGTTGGTTGACAGATTCTGTATGCCCGAGATGTGGACCAGCGCAGCACCACCTTTGAGAAGTCACTGCTCATGGGCAAAGAATTCCAGCGCCGTGCCAAAGCAATGATTCTTCGGGCGGCTGTACTACGAAACCAGATCCACGTCAAGGTGAAGGGGGTGTGGGGCACAGCTGAGGAGAAGAGCAAAAGAGCAGGCAGTTGTTGGGCTCAGGAGGGACTGGGGAGGGAAGGGGTACTTTGTTAGCACTGGTTTCCTTGAGATATTGGCTCAACCTACTATCTTCTTGTCTGTCTTGTTGCAGTCTCCTCCTCGAGAAGGGAGCCAGGGTGAACTAACACCAGCCAACAGCCAGTCACGGATGAGCACAAACATGTGATAGGGGTGTGACCCCCCTCCCCACCTGGACCCCAGGACTGTGTTTGAGTGTCCATCCCCAACCCCATGCTCCCCAGGTCTCTCTGGTTCCAGATGCCCAGCCTGCTTCCTTCTCCATGAGCCTGGGAGGCTTCATCTTTCAATGCAGGGGATGCATCCTTCCCATTGGGCCCTGGGACTACCAGACTGCCATTTCAGCGCCCACCTTGCCAGTAGAGTTGTATCCCACAGATATAGTGGCAGGGGTTGTCAGGGGTCAGCTGGGGTTTGCCCTCCCCACACAATGTTTTTCTTTGTCTCCCCCTGCACAGCTGGGAACTAGAAGGCTTGGTACCACTAGTTCCCCCAGCTAGCCTGCTGTGGGACACTGGGCTGCTGAATTTCCTGGCTACTTTCAGGGCTGACAGTTTCAGGTGCCTGCCTGGCTACACAGATTCCTGGTGACCCCAACCATGGCTATCCCCCTATGCTAGGGGCTAGGGGAAAAGGTCGGGCTGGGCTACCTCTCCTGCTGCTGTTCTGGAGTGGGAAGAAGGGGGAGAGGCCTGGCTTGTGCTGGTATTTGTTCCCAGTGAGCACAATGATGTGTGGCAGTACCTTCTACGCTGCCCACCCCTCCCCCCTATCCCCAAACACGTTCTTGTTCGTTCAATTTTTTTCCTGAGTTAGAAATGAGTTGTTGAATCTTTAGACCGTTAAAAGGCAGAATAAAAACCTTCTCCTCGGTTATTCCTTGATGGTTGTGGTTCTATGAAAACAGTGATTGCTATATTCTTAGCACTTTTTAGGTCCTTATAAGGGGAAGAAGAGGCCTGCGATTTAATCCCAAACCCTGTAGATAGCTGAAAGCTCTACCTTTCAACCACTTGGGTTGCCTAATGGAATGGGATGAATTCCAGAAAAGTAGTAAATGAGTCTATCCCCTACTTATTTCAGTTATATTTTCCCCCCCACATTTTTTAAGGCAATTAGAGTTAAGTGACTTGCCCAGGGTCACACAGCTGGTAAGTGTCAAGTGTTTGGTCTGAGGCCGGATTTGAACTCAGGTCCTCCTGACTTCAGGGCCAGTGCTGTATCCGCTGTACCACCTAGCTGCCCCTATTTCAGCTGTATTTAAAGGAGACAGAATTCCCTTTTGTTTATCTTATGAGTATGGTCATAAGTTTTACTTCTTGCTACTTGGCTAACACCACAGAATTTGGTTGGTTTGGTGATTTTTGTGTGCTGGTGTCATTGGAGAGTCAGTCTGTGATATGGTGGGTAAGTAGGCTGACATAGCTTAGGTTATGTCCTAACTGGGAACTGTCCTAACCAAGGATGCTGAACTCATTGGTTGCTAAGATGAAGTTTGCTTACCTGGCCTCTTGAGAGGTTATCTTTTTCCTTTACCCCCTCCTAGATGGAAGGGGCCACCTGAATCTGATTCTTTTGGATTCATCTTTTCAATGTTTCACACTGGGAACTATGATGTAAAATGCTTATTTATTTTTTTCAGTTTTTAAAACACAGAGGGGTTAATGAGGACAGTGGGCAGGCAGGTCGAGCCTGGGAACCTGCTCTCCAATGCAGCATTTCCAGAGGCCCCAGTATGGGCCTTGTAGTGAGAGGACCATACAGCATTTCCTTCTGTGTTAAAATAACAGGAGATTTCCCTGAGTAAAGGTGTTTCTTTAAATAAGACTTATCTGGAATTCAGCAGCAGCAGCCCTGATACCATTATCAAGGTAGTGGCACTGGAACAAAGGCCCAGGAATGGGAGGAGGGGTTGTACTGGGTTCCAGCTGGCCCTTCATCCTACACTACCCACAACTTCTGGGAATCCACCAGGTTCCTTCACCCCTGGATCCCTGGACTGGGGTTCCTGCAAGCTGGGCCGGCCACCCTTCCATGCAAGGGACTTCTCTGATTTGGTTTTAAAAAGCAATCCATGACCTGAGAATAGGAAGAAAAATAGAGTTAGGGGAAACAGAACATGTGAGTAGTTTTGAATGGGACACAGAATTCTGGTGAGGACAGAAAAACCTTAAGACTTGGCGACAAGGTAGACAGAAGAGTCTCTAATGAATAGCCCGTAGGGCAGAAGACATATGGGATAATGCTAAAATAGCACTTTGCCAAAAACACTCCAGAAGCTCTCCAAGACTTCTTCCCCTGGTGGAGCCAGGGGATGGTGGAGTTCCTAGGGATTAAAGTCAAAATGTTCCCAGGACCTAAAGAGGGGTGATGGTAGCTGAAAGATCAAAGCCTGGTGTTTCCCTGGGACCTGGCCCTGGGAGAAGAAAGGTGGAAAAGGCGGTAGGAGTCAAGCATGTTAACCTTCCTGGGAAAGCTGCTTAGGGTACTGGGCTAGGGGGACAATTCAGTTTAAATGAAAATCATTTTGGGGGGAGGGGGCAGGAAGGAGTAGAAAAGATTTTATCACCTCAACCAGCCTGGTTATTGTTCCTCACACCCCCATCCCTGTTCCTCCAGCTGGTCAGGTTCCTTGTGCTACCACCTCTCTCTCCCCCACGACTTTTAGGGTGCACTTCTCTTACCTGGACAATCTGCAGTTTCTTTGAAAGCTCTCTTCTTGCAGCAGCCCCGGCACAGGTTAAAAACACATTTATTGCCCTAAAAACAGAAGATCTGGTGAAACGAGCTGAAGTCCTTTTTTGAAGAACTAAGAAATGAATCTGAGTGGTTAATAATGAATCGCCTCACAAGTTTTGCTCAGCATAAAGCTAGGGGAGTGAGAGCTAGGGGAGGATTTAAGCAAAATGAGAAGGGGAATGAAAGCTCCTTCTGAGGCAAGGCAGGCTGGGCACTTAAGGCAGCAGATATTGACACTGCTCCCCCCCCAGTGCTGAAAGTACACATCAGTGTCAAGGTCATGCTGGAGAAACTACCGGACTACCTTGTCAAGAAGGCATCTGCCTACCCAGCGCCAAGATGGGCAGGAAAAAAAAGGATCTTCTGTTCCTAAACCCAAGAGCTAGTGAGGGAGCCCTCTAATTCTGTGATCTCTATCCAGTCAGGGAGGGAAAGTCAATTTCAGACACCAAAATATTCATAGCAGTACTTTTTGTGGTAACAAGCAGGGTGTATAACAAATTCAGAGGCTAGAAGTGCCTTCTCTACCGTCTGCTACTAATCTCAGTGAGGAAGAATGTAACAGTCTAGTCTAGCTCAGTCACATCTCAAAGGGATTAAGCATGGACATTATGAAAAGGTGGTATCTAGGTCTCCCCAAAGAAAACACTAGGGTCAAGATCCCAAAGAAATCATCCCTGCTGGCATTTGAATGATCTCTGGGACAGCTTTCTGTGGCCAGTCTTGCTCACTGTCTCTTCTGATGGTATAGCTGATATAGCTGAGTTGTGAACTTGCTCTAATACCTCGGGGGAGTGGAAGACCTTTCAGGTCCATTGGCAAGAAGTGAGAGTATTTCCTTTGGTGTACTATCCTTGCTTAGAGGAGTTCTATTCCCAGAATTGCTATAGGCATAGATAGAATATTTAATAACCTCAAAATTTTTGAGTTGGATTGAGAAATTACAATTCCCTTATCATCTAGTGAGAGAAACATCCCATTCTTTCCAGGAAGAATGGAGCAACTTAATAATGCCCTTAGAGAGGCCAGTGACAAAGTTTATGCTTTTCACAGGGACTAGGAAGGTCTTTGCCCAGGGAAAATTTGGTAATGGGAAGCTAAGAGTTATGGTCCAGATAGAGGGGCTGGACTGACAGACCTACCTTTGGGTTTCCACACTGGTCACACTTTGCGTATTTCGCTAGGTAAAAGGAAAGTTTAGAAAAAGATAATTAGTTGAATGTGATGAGTCAGGGAATACTGTTAAATTTAACTGAATGTGATAAAGAGGGGTGAGTATGAAACTTAACTATAGCTGTGAAGCAATAGTGATCAGTCTACCTAAGCTAAAATAGTAACACTAAGTTTTCTGCAAAGGGGTGAGGGAAACCTACCTGTCTCCTTGCACTTTTGGAATTACTGCATTGGAAAAACTCCTTGCCTTTAAACAACACACCTAGGCTTGCACATAGAGTTGGGGCAAAGCTAACATCCCACGTGGAGTAATTTTTGCCTCTCTGGGAAAATATAAAGATGCAACATGAGGTACATGGAGCCTAAAATCCCTACCTCATTACCACTCTGGAGGAAATTTTGTCTATTTAATTTTTCAAAGCATTTTATTCCCATGACCTGCGTAATATTTCCCAAAGCTCTGAATTTAGAGGTAAAGCTGAAGGAAGCGGTTAACATTCTAATTTCTAATCCTAGGTTCTGGCCTGAACCCCTACAATACATCCCGTGGACAACAGCAGCTAAGACCTTTGTTTTATCTAAATTTTATCTCCCCCAGAGCCTCGCACAGTGCTCTACACATAGGAGGCATCTGATAAATTTCTATTGTTGTATCATGAAGGACCCAGAGACAGAGGTATCAGAGAAGGCTAAAAGAACAAGGAAACCAAGTGATTGGCTAGTAAACAGGCACTGGAAGAAGTGAATCAATTATCCTTAAAAAGTACTGACAACACTGATGCTGAGTGAAGTGAGCAGAACCAAGAGAACGTTGTACACAATAACAGTCACGTTGTATGATAATTAATATTGATGAACTTGACCCTTCCCGGCAATACAAGGATCTAAGACATCTCCAGAGGCCTTGTGATGGAAAATGCTATCCACATCCAAAGAAAGAACTATGGAAGTTGAATTGCTATTTTTTTTCTCTTCCGTTGAGTTTAGTTTCCTCTTTTTGATGGTTCTAGTTGGTTTTAATTTTTACTC
>NW_020954579.1:29128855-29130317 GCF_900497805.2 Vombatus ursinus | reverse complement strand
ATCACCAATGTGAAAATACGTTTAATATGAATGTAAATGTATAGCCTATATCAGATTGTGCGCCGCCTTGGGAAGGGTGGTGGGGAGGAAGTGGGAGAAAAATTTTAAACTCAAAAGCATATGGAAGTGATTATTGATAAATCAAAATAAATTAATAAAAAAAATACTGTCAACAAAGTCTAATATAAAGAGCAAAAGACTGATTTTTTTTCTTTAAATACTTAGATGCTGTGCCATTTGGTACATCTATGTTAAGTATTTTTGGACCACTGTCTATGGTCCAACAACAACATTAAGTGTAATGTAGTTTCCCTGTTTAGCTATTTTAATAACATCTGTTGCTCTGTCTGAGATCATGATTGCTACCCCTGCTTTTGAGTTCACCTGAAACATAAGAAATTCTGATCCAGTTCCTTATTTTAAATATGTATGTCTTTCTTATGCAAGTGTGCTTTCTTATAAAGAACATATTGCTAGATTGTGCTTCCCAATCTATTCTTCTATCCTCTTTGATCTTATAGGTGAGCATTCATCCCATTCATAGTTGTGATTGTTAACTGTCTTTTCTGCTCCTTTATATCCTCTTAAGCTTTTCCCCCTTTGCCTAATCTTCCCTTTACAATGAAGGTAGTAAGAGAGAAAGAATATATTCAACACTAGTGATCTATAATTGAAGATATATGTCTCTACTCCACTTTCCCCTCCCTCTCTTTCCTTCCTTCAGAGACTCAATCACTCGTTCACTTTTCTTTTTTATCTCCCTTTACCACCTATTCCCTTGTTCCCCAAGCTGAAGGCTGTTTTACTTGTGGCTCCTGACCCCAAGGCCACCTTTCTATCTACTGTGGCCTCTCATGTGGACCCAGGATGGTGCTATACGAGTCCAATATCCAAGACTGATAGGGAATAATAAAAGATCTGTAAATTACAACAACTGTGAGGTTTGCAACCTTACACCCACCAGACTGTCAAAGAGAAAACAGAAATGCTGGTTGTGCGATGATCAACTTTGATAGACTTGGCTCTTCTCAGCAATGCAGGGATCTAAAACAATTCCAAAATACTCCTGATGGAAAATGCTGTCCACATCCAGAGAAAGAACTATGGAGTCTGAATGCAGATCAAGGCATACTATTTTCACTTTTTTTTGTTTTTTCTTTCTCGTGGATTTCCCCTTTTGTTCTGATTCTTTCACAACATGACTAATGTGGAAATATTTTTGGTATGATTGTACATGTAAAGCCTACATCAGATTGCTTGCCAGCTTGGGGAGGGGAGGGAGAAAAAAATTTGAAACTCAAAACCTTATAAAACTGAATGTTGAAAACTAAAAAGAAAAGGTAAAAAAAGGTAAAAAGGTAAAAAAAAAGAAAATAGAAATATTGGAAGGGTTGTGGGAAGGCAAGCACACTTAATACACTCTTGGTAGAGCCATAAGTTTTTCTAACATAGTGGAAAATAA
>NW_020954579.1:29114552-29128804 GCF_900497805.2 Vombatus ursinus | reverse complement strand
CTCTCTCTCTCTCTCTCTCTCTCTCTCTCTCTCTCTCTCCCCCCCCCCCTCCCCCCGACCCAGCTATTCTACTACAGGAAAAATAACCCAAGGAAAGACAAGACTCAAAGTCTCATATACACCAAAATATTCTTAGCAGTACTTTTTGTGATAACAAAAAAATAAAAACAAACAAAAAAACCCCTGGAAAGCAGGGACTCAGTTGGAGATTAGCTGAACAGACTACTATGCTGAAAATTATTGTACTATAAGAAATAAGGACTATGAAGAATTTAAAAAAACACGGGAAGGCTGTGTGAACTGATGTAGAATGAAAGAAAACTGAAGTTGAACAATATACAAAGTAACAGAAAAAAGACAACCACTGAATGACAGCTGAACTCTAAGTAACTGTACTGACCAATCTTGGTCCTGGAGAGGATGAAATGTCTCCCTCATTTTCATAAGAGATGAGATGTTGTATGCAATGTCAGATAAGATCACTCTGTCAACTGGTTTTGCTTAAGTATTTCTTTGGTTCAAGAAAGGACTTGTTTGTAGGTTGGGGATGTGTGAGAAGATCTAGAAATAATGGTGATATAAGGACAGAGCACCAATAAAACTTTCTTAAGATGAAAAACAACAGCCATGAAGCTACAACTCCTATGTAAATAAAATGCAAACTTCCTTCAAAAGTTGAGATATTGAGATTATTTTGTTTACTAAAATTTTTCTAACTTCTCAGATTCAGCAATGATAAGTATCTCAAGACATCTGTAAGCTGACTCATTTCTAGATCCATAAAGGGGAAAAGCAGCTCCTTTCTGAGATACATTTTTAAGCCTCTCTTAGTTACTATATATACCCACACAGCAATAATAATAAGAGCAATAACCTCAAAGTCCAACCCATCATTCATACAGGGAAAAGGGATACAAGTATAGAGTAGGGGAATGCCAGCCAGGATAATATACACAAGAGATGTGCACTAAGATAAGTAAGAAGGTCTGGCAGGAAACCCAAACCACTGGCAAACTGAGCTCTGATTGGATTAGCACCGCCGTTGGTGTGACACAACTGTACGTAAAAGTCAAAGAAACAGAAGGATGGCCGAGAGTTGAAGACTAACCCTACTCAAGATCATTTTGATGATCATATTGATGCAAAGGATATTAGAATGAGTGTTATGTCTTGCACCACAAAAAGACAAGATACACTAGAACAAGTAAGAAATTCCAATATCCTCCTTGCTAGAAATGCTTCAGTTTACATAGCATTAACCACTGAAAATGGGCCAATTACGAATGCACATGCAATGGAATAAACATGACTACCAGTACTATATAATAACAAAACTGGAAAAAATTTTCACCAGTTGTAGACAAGAAAATACTGCTTTTTGTCAATGAAATCCTCAGTTCTAAGTCCAATCCTGCCAATCGGTACAGGGCAATCATAAATAATAATTTTATCCCTAAACCTAAATTAAACAAAATAAAATATTAAATCAAAAATCTGAAGTGGGAAAAGCTGAAGAATCTGAAATCACTGAAAATCTTCACTTAAACACAAACCCTAGAAATTATAATAACAAAATGGAAGACAAAAATAGCACCAAAGTTTCATATGATTTTGAAAAAGAGAGGACATACTTAGACTGGAATTCTAAGGGTTTTAGTCTGACAGCAAGAATCAAACTAGTAAACCAATATACTAAAATAATATAATTTTAAAAAACTGGTAACCATCATGAACAAATGCATTCTCCTATAGTATTTGATAGAATGTGTAAAAACATTTTAAGACACACACAGAAGTATATGCTGCATTGCCACAGTGAAAACCAAGACAAAAACACAGGAGGAAAACTGCAATTGTCAAGGTATACTTCTAAGAACAGGCATCAAATGGTGGTCCATGGCAGAAGCAACTTGAAAGAATTATTTAAGATTTGTAGAAAGGTAATTCCATAACCTAGCTAGTAAGCATAGTAAAAAATCTGAAGGCCACATTGTTCAACTAAAGGCAACAAAAAAGAAATATGTAGAAAGAAATTAAAAACAAAAGTAAATAAAAAAATCTTGATTCTCTTAAAAAGTAACTAAATATAAAGATGAAAAGGTAAAGGCAATACAAAGAATCAAGGCAACACGAGAAACAAATACACAATTCAACATGAACCAACAATTTTACTACAGAAGCTTGAGAAGTAAAGAAACAAAAGGTGAGAGAGATGCCTAGAAGATGGAAGATATGGAAAATTTCTGGTCCTCTGGTTTCAAGAAATCCAGCAAAGCAAAACACAAAATGGATCAAGTGAGAAACAGAAAGCTTGCACACCATTAATCTGATGAATAACAAGACAGTTGCATCAAAGGAGGTAACTGAAACTTGAGCTTCTCTGCAAAACTGGAAAGCATTAGAGATAAGATATATATAATTATAGGCTTGAGCACCTCACAGTGGTACATGATTTAATTGCAAAGCACTTTACCAGCTTTCTAATCCCATCTTTTTTTTTGCACTTAATAGTATTTTATTTTTTTCTAATTACATGTAAAGATATTTTTCAACATTCATTTTTGTAAGATTTTGAATTCCAAATTTTTCTCCCTCTCTCCCCTCCCCCCTCCCCAAGACAGCAAACAATCTGATACAAGTTATACATGTAGAATCATGTTAAACATATCTCCACATTAATCATGTTGTGAAAGAAAAATCAGAACAAAAGTAATCCTATCTTTCTTAACAGAAGTCATCTAGTATTTATTACAAAAAGATGACCAGTGACCCAAATATAGGCCCATTATATGTTTACATACTTTATACAAAGCATCTAGAGCTTGTACCACTTAAATAAAAATCCTTAACACAAGAAAACAATATACTGATCAAGGAATAAAAAGAGTGGTCTGAAAAGCCCCAAGGGCATACTAGAACAATTTATTATCAATCTGGTAATTACTGAACCAAGTTGCCTAAAAAACACTACGGTATTTATCCTGCTTTAGCTGATCAAAAAGCCTGTAAAATAAATTCACATACACTAAGAATGCTAGAATATTTGCTATCTACGTGGAAAACTGTGATCTATTTAAAACATGCCACCAACATAATAATGTCAAGAAAAATTTGATTAAAACATGGCATTTTCATGGAGGCAGTTTAAGTCTATTATATAGTTCTGTCTATCTTTAAATCTGTTATCATTTCTCCTAAAAAGAAGTAATATTTTCCAATGTAAATAGGGAGTCAAACCAAAGCATCATTTGATATATGTGAATTACATTAGCCTATGCATTTGGTTCTACTGGGGAAAAAAAATAAAGCATTAAAAGATCTCCTTCATCATGTGGAATCTTTCTCCAATGACCTGGAAAATACTGTTGGAATATTAAGATACGCCAAACAAAGGTAGAGTCTGAAGGCTCTGAGTCTGAATTTGGGGGTCACAGTGAACCATGAATGAAACCTAAAACCTAAAAATACCTTAGTGTCTTCCAGGCAAGGTATGTTATGTTACTAGCATCCTGCAATCAAAGCAATATGGGAAGAACACATGAAATGCAATTAAAACCAATGCAATATCTGTCTATAGGTGTTCTTTCAAAACTATAAAACAGACCATCCCAGGTTTGAAGTATCCTAACAAAATTTGTACAATATTGATCACTCTAGGCCAGCTATAGAAAGAATAATACTTCTTCACTGAAAAAGGAAGAAGATTTATTGATATTATTAGAGTCTATGATAAAGAGGCCAAAAATCTACAGAAATATACTTCTGAAATAAGTAGACATCACTTCACCTAGTAACAGGAAAGACTGATAACAGGTACATTCCATGGGATTCGTTGAATGTAGCTGAAAGTATTTATCTCCGAATGTAGACTATGAAATGGCTAAGATCTAAAGAGGATACAACATTGGATGTAACATGCCTAAAACCAACACCTTTTCTCCAAAACCAGTTCTTCCTTTTGAATTCCCAATTTCTGGTTAATTGGCATTGACAACCATTCTCCAAGTCCTTCAAAACTTGATTCCTCCTCTTTTTTATACCATCACATCCAGCCCTCTCAATTCTACTTTATGTGTCTTTTTTCCCCTCTTACTACAGCCATCACCTTAATTCATGATCTCAAAACCTAAATGAATGTAATAGTGCTTCCAGATTTCCTACCAAGTCTTTCCCTCTTCTAATCCATCCTCAACACTGCAAACTGATTTAGAGCTCTTGTTATATCACTCCACTGGTCAAAAACTTTCCCTAGTACCTACTGAATAGAATCCAAACCTTCTAGCATGGCATTCGAGGCTTTCTACAATTTGACCCCATCCTACCTTTCCAGCTTTATTTCACTAAACTCTGCTTCAAGCAAAATGGAACTGCTATTCCTTGAAAGGTTCCTAACTTTTCTGCCTCCTGTTGTTCACATTGGTCACTGCCATAAATCTTCTCTCTTCATCTATGTGAAATCCTACCTATCCTTCAACGCTCAGTTCAAACGTCATCTCTTCCATGGAGCTTTCCTTGATATTTCAAGCCAGAAATCCTCTTCCTCTTCTATATGTTTATTACACACTCACCACATTATTCTTAGTTCAGATCTTGGCTACAGTACTCACTAGCTGTGTGACCATGGACAGATCACTACACCTCAACTTCCTTATTACATGCAGATAAAAATACTTGCAGTTTCTACCTCACAGAGTTGTAGTGAGAAGTTTATTTTGTAAATCTTAAGACACTATATAAATATTACTATTATTATTAATTTGGATTATGGTTATTTGTGGTACAGTCTCTATACTCTTTCAAGGTTACAAGCATATGACAGTCTAGCACAGTTACCTTGCATGAAAGTGCTCAGTAATGTTTGCTGGATTGCTGGATAGTTCCAATTAGGGATTTCCCTTCACCACCTTTTGTAGGATTTTCATCTGGCATCTGTTACCTTCTCTGGGGCTTGAGCCATCTGTCCCTCTGGGGAATATCCCCTGCCTCCCGCTTCCCACCTCCCTAAATTAGAAGGCTAATTTTTTTGCCATAGTTAATATAAAAGGTAAAGAAAATGGAGAGGATAGTCAAGTGGAGTTATTCTTTTCTGCTAACATCTTTCCTCCTCAGACCCAGGCTGGGCTAGGCTAAAGCTTACGTTTCAAGGAAGGGTCAAAGTTTTTGTTTGGGTTCCTCAGTTTCTTCTTCTGCTTGTTCTTCGAGAGAAAGTCCGAACTGCTGTCCTCCTCTTCCTCCAAGGCTCGCTTTCCCCGTGTGTTTCGATCAGTGCTGCCATTCTCCTTGCTCACCTCTTTAGGCCTGAAGGGAAGATGCCACTGGGACTGTAAACTAAGAAGGTAGAAAGTCTAGATATCCTGCAAACACCCCAGAAGCTCCAGTATAGATAATGGAGGTCCAGTGGACTCACAAATCAGCTGTTGTGAAGTGGAGGTTCATGGTTATATTTAAATCTCTCAGAAGAGACAAAAAAGCAGAGAGGAATGAGGGCAAAAGCGTTACGTGCTGTGAATAGTGGGCATGTTTCACACTCTACCTCTTACTTGTAACTCTGGAAGTTCAGGGCTTTCATTCTGAAGTCTCAGTTACTGAACCAGCTACCAAATAAGACTGCTGGAGATACAGAAGAAGTAGGAGAAGAGCTAGACCAACAAGTCAGAAATCCCTATTTTATATGTTATGTTATGTTATGTAAGTCAAGGAGAATTCCTAAAAGAGGCAGAAAGAAGATATCCAACCAGTTCCAAGGAAAGATGAGCCAGGAATACCTAAGTAAAGAGTACAGTCCACCCCCAACTCCCACCCAGGCTAAGGCCTCGATAGCTCACCCAGGTCGGACACATGGTTGACAGATCCAATGGAAGAAAGGCAATCCTCCCTTGGGCTTCTCTCCTTCCTTCTGACTGGCCATTTCCTCCTGCCAAAGTACAGGTGTGACTAGTGACCTTCCTTTATCAGTATTGACTGGGCTAGGTTCAACTCCTTTGGACTTCATCAGGCCACAGTTTACCCCGTTTACCCAGACTGTCCAAGGAAGACACAGCCCAAAACCTAGTCACGTCATTACCAGACTCAAACGGGTACTCCCAGAAAGTACCTGACAACGTAGCTTCAGCTCTCTGCTAACATCAGCAATCCCTTCCAAGGTCTTCACTTTAGCCAGTTCTTCCCGAAGCTGTTGATGTATCTGTAGCCTAAAAGAGAGAGACATATGCATACCCACTCCACAAAGACAGGCTTGGATTCTTCCCTTCCCTTGTGGGGGTGGCTGGGAGGGAGAGAACTGAGTTGCTACACTGCAGACAATACAGCTTTTCTGACATTAAGCGCTAAATCACATTAGATAGGGTTGATGGAAATTGCAGCCATTTCTCCCCCTTCCCACACACAGATCCCCCTCGATTAACCTCACCCATCTCAAATTACTCTATTACTAAGTCCCTGGAGGATTTCTATCTGCTTGTCATATGCTATTACTTTGCCCCAGCTGATATACTGCAGGTTGACTAAGTGATTTCAATTTGGGTCTCCCACCAGATTTTACATTTTTAAAGCACAGGGATCATGCCTCTCATATATACAGATCATGTCATATAACTTTCTCTCTGATATTTAACCTCCTCCCCCACCCTTTGGACACAGTGAGTGTTTAATTGCTCTGCCCTCCAGAGAAACTCACGTGTGATGCCATAGCTTGAAGAGGTGAGCCCGGACGTAGGACAGGGGGCAGGGGTACTGCTGAACAATCTCCAGGTATTCCTCGGCCATCTCCCACACCAGTGGGTTTCGGCCCTCAAACAAGGCTGGGTTGTGTAGGTTACCCTCTGGGGGATAAGAGAGAAACTCAGAGCTCAAGTCTCCCTTAGTGCTGAGGTAGGGTGAGCTAGTCTCTGAAGACCTTAGATGAAATTTGGTCTGTAATCAATAAGCTGAGAAGCACAGCAGAGTAACTGAGCTCTAATCAATACAGGTCCTACTTAGCAATCCCCCCCCATCTTTTCACAAGAGGTCTGGCACCTGAGGAAAAAAAAAATCTAAGCATTCTAATAAAAGTTCAGGACTCATTCACAAAGTTCAAGCTGTGATACTAAAATTCTCAAAAGCTAGAATGAAGAAGACCAAGGCTGTTGTGATGCCTTAAGGACACCCCCTAAGTTAGCCACATTTCACAATCAGCTCCAGATAATAGCTTCTCTGACTCATAATAACGCTGGCCTAGAGTTACTTACAGAAAACAGCCAAGCCTTGATTAGAAATTGGTCACTTGGGAGTCTAGTCCCAAGAAAGCTAAGTCCCATTAGAAGAGAAAGAGAATTTCAATCTTCTATTTAATGACATTTTTGTAAACATGGACCACAAGGCATAGTGGATAAAAAGCTGGCCTTGGAGCCGAAAGATCTGGCTTCATGTCCTTCCTCTGACACATTTTGGCTGTGTGATCCTGAGCAAGTCACTTAACATTTAAGGATGCTAGGCAACACTCTAAGATTACACATTATAGGAAAGTGCTGATCTACCTTGCTAGAGTTTCTTGTTTAGGGAGTTCTCTGAAGTAACAGATCCGGTCACCATCCCCAGTCCCTTGTGTAAACACAGGAACACATGAAAAAGAGTCCCACAGGATGGACTTGCATAGATAGAGTATTGCAATCTGCACCAGCAGAGGGAGAACCACACTGATGAGATCATACATCTATCAAAGTACACAAATCCTAACAGCAAAAATGACACAAAATGATTTGAGGAATAAGCAAGTGGCTCTACTGTTATGCCTTTGAAACAGTCTACCAAATTTCTAAAGTCATCAATGAGGGAAACATTAAGACTTTGAAGATTTTTCTTAAATTCATATTTAAAAGGAATGAAGAATGCACAACTTAAGACTTGGGGTTAGCATATAGTATACTTTAACCAAATGTAGCACAGTCTACAACCAAGCAAGAGGACACAGGTACAGCTGGAGCAAATACAATGTCCAAAAGCTATGAGATCAGCATTTCTATGCTCTCCACCTGGGCTGCTCAGAAGAAAAGTCTCCAATGCTGTTCACATAAAGCACCATAGTCAGGAGCTAGTTCATAGGTAATATCTGCAGCTGAATGAGTGAGGTACACAACAGATCTAAAGAGGCCTACTGCCTTACCTGCACTCACCAAGTGATTTCATGCACAATTTGTGTCTCCCACCAGATTTTACATTTCTTTTTTTTTAAAGTAAATAGTATTTTATTTTTTCCCAGATTTACATTTCCAAAGCACAGGGGATCATGTTTCCTAGTTCCTTTGTGTAATTTCTTCTCTACTATTCAATCCCTTGCATCACCCTTTGCACACAGTGAGTGTCCACATAGGAGTGGGGGATAAACAGAGCTATGGAATCCTTACCTGCACTCATTACCCCATGCACCCCTGTTTCCTGGATGCACTTTTCTACATCATGGAGGTACTGAATGTTTCCATTTGCAAATACAGGGATATTCACTGCCTTCCTATTAGAAGAAAGAGGGCATGCTCAGGGCCTGGGAGAGAGGACAATCCCTTTCTTGCCACCATCCCTTACATGCTGTAAGACCAGCTGAGCCAGGCCTCCAATGCCAGTCACCGTCCTACTCTTCCTGATAAGAGAGTGGCTGTTCCCAGCACCAGAACTTCATCTCTAAGAAGTGCCTCTCTTTTGTGGAGGGATGGGGATGGGGGCAGAGGTAACTGGAGAGAAGCAGGGTGGGGTCAAGGAATGATGCTGCTGCTCTACCGTTGGTTGCCGTTGCCTTTCCCCGATCCGCTCCTTCATCCTATTTGGAAGACGATGAAACTTGATGTTTTCTTTGTGACTGAGATGGATTACTAAAGGGAGATCTGGGACACACAGGGCATCTGGAGACTCTGAGCACTGCTTTTGGTCTATGTCCCCCGTCCCTCAACTCTCACCCCTTATCCCCCTGTGTTAGGGCTACAGAAATGTTTATGGACTCATTTCCCCCCACTCTCCCAGGACTGAGTCTGTCTCCCTCCCCACCCTGTTAACCAAATAGTTACCGCACAGCCTTTATGTGGTCCCAGGATGCAATTCCAGACAGCGGACCCTTTTGTTCCTTGGTACGTCCGTGAACAGTTAATAACTAGGACAAAAAACAGATCAGGCTTTGAGAAGGCAGAGACAGTTGTTTGAAATTGCTGCTCTGTGGTGCCCCTCACCACACCAGGTCTGCAGAGAAAGCCTTCCCTAAGGCATTCACTGTAAAGCCCTTAGGAAGAAACCTCAAAATTGTCCCTAGTGAATGAATCTGGGCTTTGGTAATTAGAATCCCCAACTGATTTGAGTGACCAGGTGTTTTTAACATGAGCAGAGAAAACATCTCTTCCCTGAATAGAGGTAAAAAATGTAACAAGGTAAAACTTAAATTAAATTCAGAGTGAGTGTTCCTGGGACTATACTAGAACCTTGTTATTTGCTACACTACACAATCTGGAATAATACAAGTCTATCACTGACAAGAGGAGTTAGATATGGAAATTTCAAAAACACTCTGGGAAAGAGGATAAGCATTTATATGATCCTACCATGTGCCAGGCACTGGGGTAAGTGCTTTACAAATGCTATTTCATTTGATTCTCACAACAGTCTTGAGAGGTAAATGTACAGTTGGGGAAACAAAGAGTTGAAGTAACTTGCCCAGGGTCACACAGCTATTCAGTATCTGAGACTGGATTTGAACTCTGGTCTTTGTGGTTGCAGGGCTAATGTTCTAGCCCTTTCACCACCAGCTGCCTCCTATGTATTTCCATATCCCTTATATTATTTAGCACATGCCTTACACATAGCAGGCATTCAAATATTTAAGTTAAGGAAGTGGGCATTCTGACTGCGAACAACAAAAATGTGAATCTGAAATGTGAATAAAAATATGGGAGAGGTAAGGGCAGACAGAATAAAAGGACAAAGATGTAGAAAACGAAAAAGTTCATGCCTCTGACTGATGATGAGGGTAACTGGAAGGGCCTGAAAATGGCATGGATAGTGATTGATGTCTGGTGGGAACAGACAAGGGATGTTCCTGATAAGAGACAAATTCGATATAGAAAAGGAGGGAGGGAAAGGGAACGAGGGAAGGAGGGGGAGGGAAAGAGAGAGAGTGTGTGACAGTAAGGATTCCATTATTTCTGGCAAGTCAATTAATTATCAGGGAAGCTAGTTGTTTTTTTTTTAAACCCCTATAAATGCTAGAATAAAGGACCAAGAAAATTATTTTAATTTCTTAAACTCAATAATCTGCTGGAGAGGAAAAAGGATCCACTCAAATTTCTTTGATCTATTTCTGCTTCTCTAGTTCACTATAGGACACAAAGTAAGTTGTTTCACTTTTCTGCCTCAGACTCCCCTGGAAGGAATACATATTACAGTAAGATCAAAGCATGTCAACACTGAAAGCGACCTTACAGATCACCCAGGTCAACCCCCTACTTTAACAGAGGAAGAAAGCGATCAAGAGAGGTCAAATGACTTGCCCATGACTTGTCAGTGGTAAGGCTACGACTAGAACACAGGTCATGTGATTCCCTGTTCAGCAATCTTTTCACTGCACCAAAGACACTTGGTTCCTACTGATTTGTTTATGAAATTCTATTCTGAATGTCTGGCAAATAAGGGCCTGGCTCATCTCTAAGGTACTAAAAACATAACTACTGCCTGAAAAATGATTCTCTTTATCAGAGGGAAAAGTCTGGAACAAATTATTTTTCTGTCTTAAAGGAATATGCTCAGGGTAGATGAATGGCAAAAGTGAAGGCATGTAAAAGAGGGGAGGAGACCAAATTAACAGCCAGACTTGAAGAGCTCAAAGTATCCTCTCCATAGTCAAATACAGTAGCCCATGTTTTGCTTGGGTACCTATGTTGCCTTCTCTAAATTTTGGTCAGGGGTACACTGGGCTACACTGGATTTGGTTCAAGGTTGGGCAGGAGTAGGAACCTTACCAAAAAAGAGAGACTGATCCAAACGATCACCCATCATGTTGTCCACTATATTCTCCTACAGCAAAATCCTGAGACTGGGAGGAATAACGTAACATTTAAGGTATGAAGAGAGATCAGACATTAAGAAGCTTTTCTGAGAGGGCAGCTACGAAAGTAATCAAGGAGAGTAGGAAGGAGAAAGGGAAGATCCTTGAGGGAGGGGGGAAAGGTGAAGGTGGGGGATCTCCAAGAGACATAGATTGTCTTTCTTTCCTTTGTGGTCTTTTGTCTTGGGATGCTCTCAAACTTGCATGAATGAGGTCAGGGGTCAACTTGAATTCTGAAACAGCTTAAAGTTCAGGAAAAGTTGTTGAACCAGTGACTCCAGGTAATACCAGCAGATATTGTCTTCTGCCTCACCTGGCAGCCAGCTTTCTCCAGCAACTGAGCATATTTCACAGTCTTGTCAATTTCTGGGAAGACACGGATTTTGCAGGTGACCGGAACAGAGAGTTTCTCATGTGCCAACAGAACTAGGAAAAACCAGGGAAGGATGCTAGCAACGTGGACAAATCTTGATTATAAGGCAAAGGAGTGAAAAATTCAAAAGCACAAATATGGGAAACTTCCTTCATGACCATTTCTTCCTCCCTCTCTCCACTATCCTACATCAGTCCTTCTCAGTGGGATACTTTGACTATTATCTCTTATCATTTCATGACAGCTAGACAGGATACCCTGATGAGGATAATGCCATTTTGTGATGTCTTTACTCTTACATCAATAATTTTACTTAGAATCATAGAATGTTAGAGTTGAAAGGGAACCAGAGATCAGCTAATCCAATCCCTTTCATTTCACAGATGAGGAAACTGAGGCCCAGAAAGCAGAAGTCACTCAGCCAATAAGGGGCAATGCCAGCACTGGAACCAAAGCCTTAATTTCTAGTCCAGTGCTCCTTCACTATAACACATGACCGTACTTTATCTTCATGAACTGGTCAGAAAGACGGGGCAGGTATTTTTTTTAACACCCTCCCCCCAATTTTACAGGGGAAAAACCGGGACATGGAGAATTTAAGTGATTTGTATGAAGTCACGTAGTGTCCACAGGGAAGCTAGAACAAGAGGCCAGATCTCTTGATTCTCAGTAAGGATTCCTTTTACAAGTTCATATTGTATAATTAAGGGAAGTGAACACAGAATTACAAGTGCTCTTCCCAACACAGAGACATTTTTTCTTGCAAAAAATAGAGCTAGAACTGTAATTGTGTGCACTGACTGCTTGGAGGGCCTCTACCCGGACACTTCCTTTGCTTCCAGTTCCTACCCTAACTCGGATATCTGGACAGTTATGAAAAATGCTCACTCCCTTCTTTGGGAGACTTTATTCACTCATTCTCATTAATCCAATGCCTCCCACATCCATCAGGTGTATTAAGTTTCCATCTTACAGAAGGAAAAATCGAGTCACTATAATGGTAAGTGGCTCAAGTGGGAGGCAGAGGCAAGTTGTTATGCAGAGGTCTTGGGGTTCATTCATTACTATTATATTAGCAGTGATCAACTTACTCATTCTCTGGAGCAGATCCCACTCTTCTTGTAAGAAAGCTCCATAATGACCTATGGAAGAGGAAATATCTCAAGCTAGCAGAAGTAGAAAGGTAGGTAGGGCATTGTCTACCACACACATTTACTCTCCTCCATCCCGCTTCTCTCCATCCAAATTACACCTATTCCTCAACTGCAGACAGTTATTCGATGTTCACTTTGAGACATAAGCCTATATAAATTTAGTTCATAAAAAATACTATAAAAAAAGAATTGTGCATTGTCACTAATTTCTCCCGCAGTGATGAAATACCACATGGTGGAAAAGCACAGGAAATATAATGTATGGTGTACATACAAGTCTAGAGTATAAGGAGCAGAGAGAGGCCTTCAAAGCTTAGCTCATTTGTCAGCATGTTCAAGTTAAAAGAATTTAACCTGTTCCGAAGATTCCACTTTGTTTTTGCTCTCTGTTATATAGCACCCATTTACATTTATTAAGGGTCTAATTGTATGCAACATTGCAATAGCTGCTATACAAAGAGAATTACTGATCTTTTGTGACTCTGTTTACATATTTTGAAAAGTGACAGCAGCTAGGAAGTTCTTAGAAAACAACAGTTCTTCTTCCCCACCTATAGCTGGGAAAAATCAGTGAATTTTATTTGCCAATTTAGATATTGAAGACACATTTATATACAGTTGTCAGAATGTTTCTGGAGGACAGTATGATAAAAGTTATAAAAATTATCATACTCTCTGACTCCAAAATCCCATTACTAGGAATATACCCTAAGAACATCATCAAAAAGAAGGGGAAAAAAAAGCTAGCTGCTAAAAATATTCAGAATAGCAACATTTGTAATTATGCAAAATTGTTAACAACCCAAATTTCCAACTGAGGAACAGATGAACAAACTACAACACAATGATATAATTAAGAATGGCAAATATGAAAGAAAAGAGAAATGGAGAGACAGGGATTGGATCTATGATTTCACTGATGTAAGGAACTCCTGGATAAGGAAACTCCCTCCACCAGTACAAGTCAGGACCTTCTCTGAAACTTACAGAATTGTAAGTTTAGAGAATTGCCTAGAACACTGAGATTATATGACTTGCCCAGGGTCATCCAACCAATATGAGTTGAAGAAGTTACTTGAACCTCCCTGGATTCCAGGCCAGTTCTCTATCTATGTCATGCTCCCTGCCTCTCTAATAAGACTTATGGACAAATGTATGAAATGATGCAAAGAGAAAAAAAAGTAGAACTTGAAAATCAGGAGGCACACTGACTATAACTATGAAGTGTTTAAAAAAAAAAGGGCAGTCAGGAAGACCTGAGTTCAAATTCGGCCTCAGTCACTTGACACTTACTAGCTGTGTGACCCTGAGCAAATCACGTAATCCCGATTGCCTCACCAAAAATTAAAAAAAAAAAATGTGAAAAACATTTTCACTAATACATGAATGAGTCGCCAAAGAAAGATCATAGAAGGAGATAAGACAGGTGGAAGTAACTGAAAAGTTGTTATAGATATTTACATTAAGATCTTAAAAAAAAAGTTTAATTAGCTGTACGTTTAAGTTTACTCAGTTTTGTTATTGGAATTAAAATTGGAGGTAACCCAAAGAGCAATATGAGGATAAGGTGGTTGTAAATAGGCTGAAGCATATTACCGGGATGACCTTCATACAAGAAAACATAATCAAGAGCATGCATATCCTCTCAGCAATACAATGATCTGATACA
>NW_020954579.1:29107376-29114473 GCF_900497805.2 Vombatus ursinus | reverse complement strand
CTTTCACAACATGACTAATGTAGAAATATGTTTAATATGATTGTACATGTATAGCCTTTATCAGATTGCTTGCAGTCTTGAGGAAGGTGGAAGGGAAGGAGGGAGAAAAAAATTTAGAACTCAAAATCCTGTAAAAGTGAATGTTGAAAACTATCTTTATACGTAATTGGAAAAAATAAGATACTAATAAGTGGGGAGAAAAGTAGAGAGGAAACAAGCCAAAAAAAAAAAGAGCATGCATAACTAAAAGAAGAGAGGTGAACCATGTAAGGAGGAAAGCCCAAGCATAGAAGCAGAGTCCACAAAATAATCAAAACTGCCAAAGAACTCATGAAATGACATAGTTAAGAACTACGGGGGTAGCTAGGTGGCGCGGTGGATAGAGCACCGGCCCTGAAGTCAGGAGGACCTGAGTTCAAATCCGGCCTCAGACTAAACACTTGACACGTACTAGCTGTGTGACCTTGGGCAAGTCACTTAACCTCGACTGCCTCACTAAGAAAAAAAAAAAAAGGAACTACGCAAAATGGATAGATTATAATGGGCACCAATAAAGAGTGAACCCCACAATACCAATGAGACCAAAGATAACTGGTTCATAAAAAATTGCTTCAGTATTTATAGGAACTGATTCAATAAAGTAATCTAAATCAGGAAAACAATATACAGAATGAACACAATGTAAGAAAGAAAAACAAAACTGCAAGACATATAATCATACAACAATGACCAAGCTTGGCCCCAGAAAAAAAGCAGTTGAAAAAAGGAATATTTTTGGTGTTGGTGACACTAGGTATGGAATATTGCATATACACTCAAACGGGTGAATGTGGTTTTGCTGAACTTTTTTTCTTTTTCTCTTTGTAATTTTTGTTATTATAAGGGAAGGTGTAAGGGAGGTGGACAAGAATATATTTGGAATTGAATGTGATTTAAAAACAAAAGACATGAATAAAAAATAAATCTTCAGCTGAAAAGAAAATTTCAGTTATTCAAGGTTTTGTGATTTCACTGGTGGGAGAAGTGATACAGACTGCAACTCCTCTATTACTAATAGTGGAATGGTCTTTAGGACTAGTGTTGTATGGCTTTTTTTTTTTTTTTAATTCTCAAACATCTAAAGATCTGTGGTTTCATCAGTGTAGGAACTACTGCTATATCTGAAAATTTCATCACCCTGCAACCAAGTAAGTGGTGAGCTTCTCTGAACTTAGCTAGCTAGGGCAGTCACCAGACAGCAGTCAAACACCAGGCCAGTTTTCACAGCCTTTGCAGCTTCATCAGACCTGCCAGAGCTTGTACTCTCCCTGCAGAGTCTTAAAGGATCCAGAGTCACCTCTATGCCACAATGCAGGAGCAGTACTTGAGCAGAAATCACAATATACTACTTTAAAAAAGGGGAGGAGGGGGAATCATACTTTGGACAGAAGTAAGGTGGGACAATTTTTAACATGTGTTCTGAACTCTGCAACAGGCAACTGCCAGTGATATCCCTATGACATATTCCCGCTCTGGGGGAAGTCAAGTTGACTTCAGAGCATTCCTTTCTCCATCACTTAGTACAGTGCCTGACATACAGTAGATGCTTAATAAATGTTTAACTGACTCTGACACCATCTATGAAGCTAGTCATGTGCATATGCAACCACAATGAATATCTAGGAGAGATAAAGGAAGAACATTCTGTAATTTAAAATCAATTTTGAAAGTTTCAGATCTCCTTTGCCAAGGGGCTCCAAAATGTTCCTTTGCCAAGAGCACAATTACCACAATTACAGCTGGATAAAGAAACACAAGTTACCTGCTAGTCTCCTCTCTATACTGAGATTAAAAAGTACATAGGATTCTCTCAAAGAAGCTAAGAGCGAGCACATGTGGATTAAAACAACAATAATAATTTCCAACAATAAACATCATAATGAGAGTGAACTTGGGAGTAAAATGTTTAACTACTAAAAGTAAATTCTATCTTCTGAGGAGCAAAATGATCTTGTAGAAAAGAAGATAATATCTATTTTAAAAATAGAATGTTCTTTCCTCTTCCGTATTTTATTGGAGTGAATAATTATTACTTTACAGATGGAAAAGCCAGGAGCTGAAAAAAAAAAGATTAGTGACTAGATCAAGTTCATATAAGGAGTCTGAGATGGGAGGAAGTAAGGAATTCCAGATGCTCTTCTCTACGGATCTAAGCCATAATGTGTTGTTGCTTGGACAATAAAGGAATTCAAAAAGGACAGGATCCTGCCACCTGGGGAGACAGGGAGGTTTTAGGCTTTTGTCACTATCTTTTTCATAATGGCTTTTATTTGCTCTTACCTCTCTTGGCGATCATTTGAGGACAGCCCAAATTCAGATCTATGGCATCACAATAATCTTGAGCCAGGAGAGCAGCCTCGACAAACACCTCTGGATCATTGGCACAGAACTGGAAAAGACACGTCAATAGTCCATCACACCCATCAGAGCCAAGCCCAATGGGAGGGACAACAGAGGGCCTGTATTTTCACAAGTTGTTGTGGCTTCAAAGGAATGAATTGGTTGTCTTATACAGCAGTATTTCTCAGAGTACAATCCTATAGCTTGTTGGTGGATTATAAAGGTCTTCTAGGTCGCTTCTTATAGAGAAATATAACAAAGTCTACACTTTTGTTTCCTATGTGAATTTCATATGATTAATAAGATCCAGCTACTACCTCATTGACAGCTCATGAAAAAGCAGAATAATTCTTTCTAGTCGATCTGCCAAAGATATGTGCATGTGGAAGAGAGACGGGAAGAGTAGTGTTATATATATATATCTAAGAGGATTAGACAGAATAAGTGGCCTGAATACTTTCATCTATGCACCAAAAACTATTTCTAGACTCTCTGGATTTCTTCTGACTAAGTGATCCTCCAGCAACACACTATCACCAATGATTCTGTTTTAGTTTTTTCACTGATGTAGTTCTTGGAACTTGTTCCTTCTTGATGAAATTTGGAAATAGCTTCTGGAAATGATATTGGTTTCAGACCCCTACTGATTATTAAAAAAGGTCTCATGTAGGATTCTCTACTTGAACAACAGAAATGTGATATTATTAGGAAACAAATATCACCCCATCCCTATTCTAGACTCTAAACCCCAAAAAAGATGCTTTTCTCCAATATCTAGACTTTATTACCTGTACAATAAGGGGGCGATCCTCAGGACACACATCACAGTACAGATTCTCCTTTCGATAGTTGGCATCTCGAACAAACACTTGAGCATGTAACATAGGTGTGTAGCACAACTGAGCTCCATGGCGACGACTCAATAGTCTCCAAGCCAGTTCACTTTGATCTACCATGGGGGCAACTACATAATGTGCGCCTCGCAAAGTATGTCTCCAGAACTCAAATCCCTGCAGCTTTGGCATCTTTTCAAGACTAAAAGTCAGAGGGAAGAAAATGAAGACCCTCAGTTTCCAAGGAAAGTAATAAAAATCCCTACATCAAATTCATCCTAGAGGGATGAAATCCAAGCCCCATGGTAATCAACAACCAATTATAAAATTACTTCCTTAAATTTATAAACTAGCTATCTTTCCTCTATGATGGTCTCTGAAGAGCATTCTCTAGAATTAAATAACTCCCTCTTAGCTCCCCCCCACCCCCTAGAAAGAATCAGGAAGATTTCTTCAAAGAAATCTGAAGAAATATTTAGCTTTACCAGTGACGTACTGTGAGGCCTTAAGCAAATCATTTACCCTCTCTGTGTTTCATGATGTCTATAGGAAAATGGGAATGAGTATTTCTTGGAGGGATATTGAAAGGGCAAATGTCAATGTGCTTTGAGTTCTTTGGAGGAAAGATGTGAGAGAAACTCAAAAGTGTTACTCTTACTTATTATTAATTCATAAGACCTTGAAATTCTACTACATTCCCTCTTGCATCTTCTTTACAAAAGTGTCTCTTGCTGCCATACTGAAAGCAACAAAGAACAAAAAGTCCTTTCATGTATTCCTTGTGTCCAGTCAGGCAAACTATATTAGGTCAGGTCCTTTCCTAAAGCTATTTAATTAGTGATGGGGCCAAGACATTACCAAAGTACAAAATAGCAAAAGAATAGACTGTAAGGGATCAATTCAAGTAAACATCTGTCCTTTTGTGAGAACTATTCATTCGAGTTTTTGTAATACTAGGTTATTTATTTAATAACTAACCAAATGTCCGTTTGGATATTTTACAAATAAAATAGTATATTTAAAAGTTTCATAACATCAATATTGGGTTGATGTTTACAAGGAGACCTGACAGTCACTTCTCAATCATTTCTACTAATGAGGGCAGTAACAGGGAAAGAAAATAGAAAATCATTGCTAATCTACCCACATGGCCCACTGGACTGACTCAGGGGATATGTGAAGTTTGGCAAGGAGCCTCCACTGTGTGTGTGGGTGTGTCTGTAAGAAGAAGCTGAAGTCTCCTTCTAGGCAGTAATAATAATAACATTTATATTGCACTTACTATGTGCCAGGCATTGTGCTAAGCATTTTTCAATTATTATTTTATTTGATCCTTAGCAGAAATAACTCCCAGAAAGGATCACTAAAATAAAAACCTAAACAAAAGAGGTCATAAAAGAATATATCCATTTGAATACTAGTTTCTGCAAAACACAAACAAAAACATAAAATCTGCCATGTCAAATCTCATCCAGTTGACAACTCAAAGCTCCTAGCATATAACCTTACTTGGGCAGATAATTGGGAAGCTGATAGGAGGGTGCCAAAGGTCAACGTATTCTCTCACAGTCTAGGTTAACTGGTCTTTTTCTCCTGGCCTACTAGCTAAAAATCCGTCTTCACTGAGTCTACCAGTCCCCCCTTCTACACTTCAAACTCCAGGGGCTGTCAGCCCTGACTCCCACCTGGTTCTCAATTCTCCAGGAAGCTGGTGGGCCAGGAGCAGAGGGAGGCTTCTTTGGGGCTCCTTCCATGCTCGGCAGGCCTACACATGCACCCTCCCCTGTCCCTGAAGCATGCCTTTCAGGTGTGGGAGAGACTCCCAGGACCCCATGGGGGCTCTTGAAGAGGACCTGGAAAGACTGGTTCCCTTCTCTGTCAAGAATATGGGCAAAGGGGAGGGGGCGCCTCTGAGCACCGCAGACCGTTACTGCCCCAGTAGAGGCTGTGCGCGAAGCTGCGCTGGGTTGCAAGTAGACCGCCCCTAGTCGCACCAGCTTCCTCAAGCTGGGGGAGCCCAGCAACCTCGGCGGATTAGGGGGTCCTCTGGCGCGAGGCCGGCTGTCAGAGACGGGGCCCTCCTGCCGACACGCGCGTCCTCCTTCTTCCCCTGTACCCCACCACCCGCAGCCCTCCTGGGAGGACGCGCTCCCTCCCGCCCCCACCCCTACCCCTTCCACGCGGCCCTCCGGAGAGCACGCACGCGCTTCTCCCCCCCCACAACCACCCACCCCCTCCAGCCCCTAGCGCGCGGCCCGCCGGCGAGCACGCACGCGCGCGCTCTCCACCAGCCCCTCGCGCGCTACCGCTGCCGTAGCTACCCGCCTCTCCCCCGGTGGCTCCAGGGGCTCTGTCAGGGCCCGCGGCCACCGCCTCCGGAACCCGCGGCTCCCGTCTCCGGAACCCGCGGCTCCCGTCGCCGTTTCCGGCTCGGCCTCGAACTCCAGCGCCGCCGCTAACCCGCTGGCCCTCGCCGCCGCCTCCGCCGCCGCCGACCCCGCACTGGAGTCGGGGCCATACCTCTGCACAGAAGCAGCCGGACGGTGTCTCTGCCATCCGGCTCCGGGCGGCTCCGCGGTGCAATGAGTAAAAGGGTCCCCCTGGAAACCGCTCTGTTCACGAGGGAGGCCTGGGCCAGGCGGCCTGTAGCGCCGAGCCCCGGAACGTGAGGTCGCTTCTCATTCTTGCAGTCATTCATTTATTGATTCGTTCATGAAACAGTTAGCGAGCTTGTCCAGTGTGATAACTCGTGGCCCCTTCTGTCCCAGAGTCTAGTCGGGGGGGATTCGAGACCTACTGACAGACCGCTAATGGCAAACTCTGATCAGGGCTGTGCGACAAGGGAAGGATGAGAGGCAGGCACAGTCGGGGAAGGGCGCTGGCCTGGGGAGGGGGATCGGAAAACCCGGCCTGCACCCCTGGCCCCTGCCACTTACTAGTCGTGTGACTTCCCTTCTCTAGTCATCAGTTTTCTCATCTATAAAATGAAGCCATTGGATTATATGATCCCTAAAGTCCCTTCCAGACCTAACGAGACCTAGGCAAACAAAGTGGCAATGGAGGCTTTGTAGCTGTGTGAACCTGGGGAAGTCACTTAAACACTGCCTGCCTCAGTTTCCCCATCTGTAAAATGGAGATGGTAATGGCACCTACCTCCCAGGGTTATAAGAATGAAGTAAGATAATATTTGTAAAGTATTTTGCAGACTTTATGTAATTTCTAGCTCTCGGTATTATTGGTCATAGTTGAAGTCCAATGAATCATCAGTAAACTGGGAGCCTCCAGGTGTTGAAGGAAATATTTGTACTTTTGTTCTTGCTCTGTCTTTGATCAATTAATAAACATTAAGTGCTTGCTATGTGCTAAGAGCTGGGGATACAAAAAGAGGCAAAAGGTCATCCTGCCCTCAAGGAAAGGCACTAGGTGGTTCAGTGGACAGAGTGCTGGACCTGAAGTCAGGAAGACCCATCTTCCTGGGTTCAGATCTGGCCTCACTTACTAGTTGTGTGATCCTGGGTAAGTCTTTTAACCCTGTTTGCCTCAGTTCCCTCATCTGTAAAATGAGCTGGAGAAGGAAATAGCAAACCACTCCATTATCTTTGCCAAGAAAACTTCAAATGAAGTCACAACTGAACAGCAACTTACATGCAGCGTACATCATTTGAAATGCCAGGCTGAACAAATCAAAAAGGTTACTGGAGAAATAGCAACAATCTCAGATATGCAGATAATATCACTCTGATGGCAGAAAGTGAGGAAGAATTAAGAAACCTTCTGTTGAGGGTTAAAGAGGAAAGAATAAAAAAGCTAGCTTGAAGCTTCACATAAAAACAAACAAAAAACCACCAAGCTCTTGGCAATTAGTCTCATCACCTCCTGGCAAAA
>NW_020954579.1:29097365-29107342 GCF_900497805.2 Vombatus ursinus | reverse complement strand
AGAGGGAGAAGAAATGGAAGCAGTATCAGATTTTATATTCTTGGGCTCAAAGATCACTGCAAATGGTGATTGCAGTCATGAAATTAATAGACACTTGCTCCTTGGAAGGAAAACTATGTCAAATCTGGACTACATACTAAAAAGTAGAGACTTTTTTTTTTTAGGCAATTGGGGTTAAGCAATTTGCCCAGGGTCACACAGCTGGTAAGTGTTAAGTGTTTGGTCTGAGGCCGGATTTGAACTCGGGTTCTCCTGACTTCAGGGCCAGTGCTCTATCTACTGTGCCACCTAGCTGCCTCAAGACATTATCTTGCCAACAAAAATTCTGTGTATGGTCAAAGCTATGGATTTTCCAGTAGCAATGTATGGCTACAAGAGTTGGACTATAAAGAAAGCTGAGTGCTGCAGAATCAACACTTTCAAATTGTGGTGCTGAAGAAGGCTTCTGAGAGTCCCTTGGCCAGCAAGGAAATAAAATCAGTCAATATTTAAAAGAAATTAATTCAGACTATTCCCTGGAAGGTCAGATACTGAGGCTGAAGCTTAAATACTTTGGCCACATAATGAGAAAACAGGACTCATTGGAAAAGAACCTGATGTTGGGAAAGATTGAAGGCAAAAGGAAAAGCGGATGGCAGAAGATGAGATGGTTAGATAGTGTCATGAAAACATCGAACATGAACTTAGACTTTGAGATATAGTGGAGGATAGAAGACCTGTTATGGTCCAGGGGGTCAGGAAGAGTCAGACATGACTGAACAACAACAAAGACCTTATAATCTAATTGGGGAGACAACATACAAACAAATATATGCAAAGCAAGCTATATGCAGGATAAATAGGAAATACTTTACAGAGGAAAGGCATTAGAATTGAGAGAGGTTAGGGAAGGCTTTCTGTAAAAGATGGGATTTTAGTTGGGACTAAAAAAAAGCCGAGGAACTCAGTAAGCAGAGTTGAGGAGAGAGAGCGTTCCAGGTATCTGGGAGAGTCAAAGAAAATACCAAGAGCTGAGAGATGGAGTGTTTTGTTTATGGAACAGCCAGGAGGCCTGTATCACTGGATTGAAAAGTACAAGTCAAGGAGTGCAAGAAGACTGGAAAGGACTGGGCTAGGTCATGAAGGGCTTTGAATGCCAAACAGAGCATTTTTTTATTTGATCTTGAAGGTGATAGGGAGTCAGTGAATTCTACTGAGTAAGAAGTATATCATAGTCAGACCTGAGCTTTAAGAAAACCACTTTGATGGCTGAAGGTAGGGTGGATTAGAGAGTGGAGAGATGAGGCAGACAGACCCACCAGCAGGCTATTGCAGTAGTCCAGGCATGAGGTGGTGAGGGCCTGCACTAGAATGGTGGCAGTGTCAGAAGAGAGAAGGGGATGTATATACAAGACATGTTGGAGAGGTGAAATCAACAGGCCAAGGCAACAGATTGGATATGTGGGCTGAGAGATGGTGAGGAGTTGATAACTCCTAGGTTGCAAACCCAAGAGAATGGGAAGATGGTGTTGACCTTTACAATAATAAGGCAAGTAGGAGGTGGGGAGGGTTTGAGGGGAAAATAATGAATTCTGTTTTAGAAATATTGAATTGAAGATGTCTACTGGACATCCAGTTAGAAATGTCTGAAAATTAGTTGGAGATTCGGGATGGATATCAGCAGAGAGGTTGAGGTGGGATAGGTAGATTTGAGACTCATCAGCAGAGAGATAACTCAATGGGAGTTGATGAGGTTACCTAGTAAAATAGATTAGAGGGAGAAGAGAAAAGGACAGATAGGGCTAGAGGGTCCAGCAAACGAAACGTGAGAAGGAGCTGTCAGGTAGGAAGAAAGTAAGTAAAAAATAAAAGTAAGTAGATATCACTTTGTAAAAACTCTTCAATGTTAAGAGATAGCCCTATGCCCCTGCTGGCACCTGAAAACCCTGAGGGGAAACTATAGCAAGTCTGACTGGATCCAGAATGGAGCTAAAGCTTATATGCTACATTACTTTGGCAGCATTGTGTAGGATAGCCTGGAGTGGTTAGGGACTTGTGGCCAAGAAACCAGTTTAGAGATTGTGGCAATAATTTAAGCAAGAAGTCACAAGGATCTGAATTACAGTGGTAGCTGTATATGAAAAGAAAGGTCAGGTGTGAGACATATTGTGAAGGTACAAATAACAAGATTTGGCAAATGAATGGATATGAAGGTTAAGAAAGAGAGGAGTTAGATTTGTCTCTCTGAAAGGAGTGCATTGAGTTTTAATGTGTATTTCTTCCTGTAATTCAGTTATTTAGGTACCATACCATTTGGTGCATATTAAGTTTTGATAATAATCATTGATTGTATAAGGTGCCTTTAAGCGTAATATTTATCTGCTTTATCTCTGTTTATCTCCTTTAATCATGTCTATTTTTGCTCTTGCCTTTTCTGAAATCAGGATTGCTGTCTTTGCTTTTTTTTTTTTTATAGTTCACTTAAAACCTAATAGATTTTTGTTCTAGCCCCTAATTTTAACTCTTTGTGAATCTTTATGTTTCACGTATGTTTCCAGCACATTGCTGGATTTTATTTTCTAATCCATTCTGCTATTCTTTTCTATTTATGGGTGAGTGCATCCTATTCAGTTTCATGTTTATTATTGTTAGTTGGGTATTTCCCTCCATCTTATCCTCTTATACTTTTTTCTTCTCACTCTGAAAAATCTCTTTCATCCCTGTGCCTCTCACCCTGGATTATCCTTCCACCCTAGTGGTCCCTTACTCTGCTTGGTTTTCAGGGGTGAGGAACCTGCAGCCTCAAGGCAACATGTGGCCTTCTAGGTCCTTGGGTGTGGCCTTTTGGTTGCGTCCAAGTTTTATAGAACAAATCCTTTTATTAAGGGGCTTTGTTCTGTGAAGGTTGGATTCAGTTAAAAGGCTACACTTGAGAACCTAGAGGGCCACATGTGGCCTCTGAGCCTCCAGCTTCCCCATCCCTGGATTGTTCCTCCTAGAACCTCCATTTTAAGGAAGATTCCCAGGCCATGAGTGCCTAGACTCCTTTATTCCTCTCTATGCTCTGTTCCTGACTCTACAGGCTCTATCTTCACCATACTTCTGCCTATTTAAACCTTTCCTTCCCTTCTTCCCACCTCTACAACATTTTTCTTTTTATGTATTGTTCTTCTCTTAGATTGTAAACTCTTTGAGGGCAGGAATCCTTTTTTTTTGCCTTGTAGGATTATACTGGTATATAGAGTAAATTATTTTTTATTGTAAGCCTTTTATCTTTTGCCTTTCAGAATGCCTTATTCCAGGATTTCATTTTCTTTACCGTGGTAGATGCCATATCTTGTGTGAACCTCCTAATTAATTCTGGTTCCTTGACACTTGAACTCACTCTTTCTAGCTGCTTGCAGTCATTTTTCTTGGACTTTGAAACTATGGATTTTGGATTTGATATTCCTGGGAGTTTATGTTTGGGATTTCTTTTAGGAGGTAGATGCTTTCTATTTGCACTTTGTCCTTCAGGCTTATTTATTTATCATTTAGGATTTCTTGAAGTAAGTCATCCAGGATTTTTTTTTTAAAGGGATGGTTTTCAGGGAGTCTGTTAATTTTTTAATCCTATTTGACTCATTTTTCATGTCAGTTTGGTTTTGATAGTAGATATATATTTTCTTCTATTTTTTCAGTTTTTATATTTTGTTTCAATATTTCTTGCCTCATGGAGTTATTGATTTGTTTCATCTAGTCTAATTTTCAGGGAGTCTGTTACTTGGATAAGATTTACCAATTCCTGTACTAAACTTTATTTTCTTTCTAATTCTTTCCCTCCATTACTCCTATTTATTTATAATTTTATATTGTCTCTTGCTTCATTTCTTCCAGGAACTCTAGTCTTTTTGGCCAAGCGCTCTCTCTCTCTCTCTCTCTCTCTATATATATATATACACACATACATATATATGTATATTGCTGTGCAGCTCTGCTTATAGTTATTGTAGAGTTATTCTCTATTTCTGAGGTTTTGTCCCCCTTACCTGTGTAAATGAGTTGGACAGATATGAATCACATAACCTTTGAAAATAAGGATAAATCCTCATAAATATTTATCTGAAGGTCCTCTGCATCTTTTTAAACCTGAGGCTGAGGAAGGTATCTCTTTAGTAATAACTGCATTATTGAAGCAAGGTATTATGTTTCCCACCAACATTTCTTGCAGTTCCCCAATTATACTAGTTGAGAAAGCTAGGAAAAGACATTTATTATTTTGTAAAAGACCTCAGAGCAATAAATTCTATCTGTATTTCTACATTCCTTGTTATTCTGGTTATTCACAATTTTATCCTGAATTCCATCTGATGCCTGCTTCTTTACAGTTGTGTATTTATGTTCCACTTTTTTATTTCAATTCCTATACCTCCAGAAAGTCAATTTTTGTTTGCTTTGTTTATCAAGCTTTGCCAAATACTCGGATTAGATTATCACAAGAATATACATACCTTCCCCTCCCCCTTTATTTTCTCAAATCTTTAAGCAGCATTTAGATGAGATTGTATTTCTAGGAAAATCCACTTTGGTCCAGTATGTAGATGATTTTTTTCTATTTGCCTCTTACTGTGAAAGCTTGTAAACAAGATTCAACAATTCTACTTTTGCTCTTAAAGTTCACAAAGCTAAGAACAAATTGGAATTATGTCTCACTACAGTCCATTATTTGGATTGCATCATCTCTGCAGGAGAATGCCATTTATCTTTCTCTTTTCAGTTGTTTTGCAGTTGTGTGGTCCATTTGGGATTTTCTTGGCAAGCACACTGGAGCAGTTTGCCATTTCCTACTCCAGCTCATTTTACAGATGAGGAACCGTGGCAAACAGGGCTAAGTCACTTGCCCAGGGTTCTCTCACATAGAAGTTCCTCTTAAAGTGCCTAAGCCCAGATGAGAACATTCCTAGGAATGTCCGGATGTTGTTAGGTAGTTAGACAGCAAGCATTTATTAAGCATTTTAAGCACTGATCACATAGCAGGCATTGTGCTAAACACAGGATATCATCACCAGTGGATATCGGGATATGCTGGTGTAGTTTTTATAAGACTCCAGGGATTCGTTTCCTAACTAACCCTTCAGGACTGGGGGGCTCTTTGATGCTATTGGCTTGAACCCCGTTCGGGTGTTTTTTCTCCACTCTTCATTGCCAGTGACTAGCAATAGCTAGACTCAAAAGTGCAAAATCACTCTCCTCAGCAGGGGGCAATACTCCCTTGGTTCTTAGGAAAGTGGTCTCACATTTAAAGCTGCTGGGGCAAAGCAGTCATTGCACTCAGTTCCCTGGCTTGTAGGATTCCTCATGTTGGCTTGGGGAGCACACAGGTCCTGGGCCCCAGTGCACCAGGCTCTGCTGCCTACAAATTCTGGCATGGATTTCAGCTCCTGGCAGCTTTTGGGGCTCACCTGATCTGAACTTTTTGTGGCTTACAAGATTACAGCCATCCACTTCATCTCTAGTACCCGTTCACCTACAGCAAAAAGGAACTGGCCCAGCAGGGACAGAAGGAAGAGTGGGGCCATGTGCGGTAGGTCAGAGGGTGATGCTGGCACTATCTCTCCCTCCATAGTGACCAGCAGCCAACAGCCGCTGGGCTGGGAGGGAGCTTTTCGTATGTTCCCTCTCAGAAAGGTCTCAGGCACTTTCAGAGGCAGGCTCACCTAGCACCCAGGCTTCCAACACTAAGACAGGCTATACTGCAATGGATAGAAGAATGACCTTCAAAACTTGGGTTCAAGTCCTGCCACTGATCCATACACGGCTGTGTATAACCCTGGGCAAGTCATTTAACGTCTCCATACTTGGAGGAGGTGCTGACCTGCATTGGTAAAGGGAGTATGGGGCAGCTAGGTAGTACAGTGGATAGAGCACCAGCCCTGGAGTCAGGAGGAGCTGAGTTCAAATTGGCCTCAGACATAAAACACTAGTAGCTGTGTGATTCTGGGCAAGTCACTTAACCCCAATTGCCTCACCAAAAAATAAAATAAAATAAAATAAAGGAAATATCCTCATCTGGGGGTTCCTAATACTAGTGAAACCATAAAAGCCCTCATTGATAGCTGTCTCTAATTGAATAGATGATTGGATTCTTATATATTGCCTCTAAAGGGACAGGCACAGTCATTGTAATTATACTACAACTAGATCTCATTTTGTTGCCATTAATAGATTTTCCGTCTATATTTTAAATTGTTTTAGTCACCAATGTCACTTTAACCCTTAATGGCAGTCATTATTTATGTGGTATTGCCTGCAAATGCGCCAGGATCATGTTTTGTAAGTACTTGATCTCTGCTGTGAGACATTTTCAACTTCCATCAGGTATCACAAAAGTTTCTAAGGGAAAAAAAGCTAATGGTGTATTTTTCTCCTGGAGTCGTGGCTAGAGATTTTAGACATAAGACTTTTATCTAGATTCCTAGGACAAGTAAGCAGTGATACATCTTTCTTTGACACAGTTACAGCAGCAATGGTTACTGTGAGAACAATGACCCTTCAGAATCTAATGACTGTGGATTTTGTACTAGCTAGTAAAGGTGGGATATGTACCCTTATTGGAAAGGAATGTGATACATTCCTGATATATGTGAATATATTTGTGATTTATCTACTTGTATCAGACAAGTGTCAAAGCTCCATGAAGATAGTCAATTGGGTTTAAAATTATGGTCACACATCTACTTTTAACACTAATTGTACTCTCCATTATTGGGATCATAATCTCAGTTGTATGGGGCTTCTGGATACATGCTTTGACTCAAGCATCAAAAAGTTCTAGTGGCACAAAGAAAAGACATTTTGAATATATTCTGAAATGTATGATTGTATTTCTAGGATTTAAGAAGGTAGAATATGAAATCTTAAGAATATTGAAATTTCACAAACACATGTCAAAAAAGTGCAAAATTGGGGTCTCAGATTTATAGGTGAATTTAAATTGAATAATGCATAAGGATTATCTAGAAATTTTGTTGTTTTCAGTAGTGTCTGACTCTTTATGACACCATTTAGGGTTTTCTTGGCAAAGATACTGGAGTGGTTTGTCATTTCTTTCTCCACCTAGACATTTATTAGCCTTTTAAATTTATATGTCACCAGCTGGTAAACAAAACACAATAGCCTGTGTGCAAATACTGTGTGCAGCATACACTATAAGGTACAAAAGGTACCAATATGTTATATATGTGATAAGATAGAATTTAGTTTATTCCATAAAACTACTATCGTTTGAATCTTTCTGACTGGTTCTATCTTTACCTCATCCTGGGAGTCCTTGAAACTGTATGCTACTGACATGATTTGCCATCACAAAATGTAACTTTAATTTTTTTCCTTTCCACTTGATAAACACTTGATTCCTAACTTGTAACTTTAAGAACTCCACAATATGAAGTAATTTCTAGAACTTTCCGATGAGGATTTCATAAGAGTATATAAGACCCAGACTATGAGGACGTTTGTTCATAGAGAAGGATCTCTTTCAGGCAGCAGTGCTCCAAACAGCTGTTTGAATGCTTTGTAATAAAAATATTGTTTCTTAGATCAGCTCACTAAACATAATAGAGTAACTTGATTTATTTGTTTTGACAGTGTAAAGAAGAAAAGACTTCTTTTTTTTTTAGGTATATAAGTCTTTAATTATGAATGATTTCTTGGTTGTCTTTCAAATATTTTTGTAGCAATAAATCTCAAGATTATTTTCCAGTCTCTTGATATCCTCCCTTCCTTCAGATTGTTGGAAAATCAAACTCCCACAAAATCCTTCAAACTTTCTCTTCTGGAATAGACCCTTGTTCTATATGCTGATCTACACCAGTTATTCTTGCAATCTTTGTTTCTTTGGGTTCCATTTCTTCTTCCTCATGTAGCACATTGGGAACTGAGGCAATGAGTCCAAATGTAGTGGTTGCATTGCCACTAATGGAGGAAAGAATTTGTTAGGGAAATCTTTACAGATCTCTAGTTTTCATCTGTTAGTTGTTCTCTTTCCAGTTTCATTATTTAAATAACTTGGGATGATTAGCTCAATTCTATCTCTTGCCAAGATTTGCTGAAACTGGTTAAGAAAAGAGTTCAGATTGTATAGGTAGAGTGGTTTCCTGTTTACAGAGACAGAATACAGAAGAGTTAAAATAGGAATAGAGGAAGAGGGCAGAAAACTCAAAGGAGTCTGATTGACATCCTTGACCTATACCTCCATACTGTTAGTTTTGAATCACGGCTACTGCGGCCAAAGTTAGCCAATGTGAGGCGAGTACTAACAAAGATGGAGGGCCACAGCACCTCAGCAGAGAGTAGCTCAATCTTAATTGACCCAGGAACATCTTTTTGGGTGTGGGCCACAGATGCAAAGCAAGGGACCCATACTTCATGTTCAAAGGCAGGAGCCCAAAGAAGATCAGGTGAGATATGAAACAGTGGACAAAATCATTCTCCTTGGAAAGGTAAAGGATTAAAGAAATGGAAGCTTTACCGAAACATTAATGGAATGGCTTCCATGACAATCTGCTACAAGAATAAGCAGGACAGAGTCAGGGAAGCAGAGCACTTCCAGTTGTCAATTACATATATTGGATATGGTGAAGAAAATGCAGGGTTATTCCTATACAAACAGACAGACAAAAAAAAAAACAACCTAGTGAATGAGGCTAATAAAATGGAGCCAGGGGAAAAGTTACCCCAAACCCTGAAAACAGTGACAATGACTTTGTCATCGATTCTTTGTGGGCCTTTTCCACCAGACTGATAAGATCCTTTACAAAAGTGATGGTGAAGATTGAGAATGAGGACTGCAATGCTGTCCTGGACAGCAAATCTCAAGTTAATATCATTTTCCAGTTGTTCTATCAGAGACATCTGAGAAAAATTCCTTTACATTCTCAGAAATGACTGGGATTTGGTAGACTGAGTGATAAAGATAATGTATCTGGGATACATTCGAGAAAGCTTTAAAATTTCCTAAGGAAGTTGTTAGTATCAACAAAAAGGTGGACACTCTGATATGTCCAGATCCAACAACTCTCTCTTATTGGAACCAATTCTGACTTATTCAAAATGCAAACAGAATAGATGACTTTTGGTTAAGATGGCAATGTGGAAGGTCATAGAAGAGACCAGCTAGCTCTCCCATATACAGACTAGCAAATAACTGAATACCAAATAGAGCAGTGATCTAGAGTAATGATAGAGCAAAAAGGAACAGCAGCAAGCTCCCCCCTCCACTACAGAACTGCACAAGAAGATGGCCGGAAACCTATGGGCATTGGAAGAAGGACCGCATCGGGGGAGGTAAAAGCGGCTCTCTGAGTAGGAACGGCTAGGGGAAGGGGGATTGGGGCGTGTGAGGAAGGATCTGAACTTAGCCCAATCTGACCAAACTCAAGTGAGATTCAGGTTTAGGGTACTGGTGACCCATGGCTATGATGATGATGATGAGCCTATGCCATCATCTAGCTCAAGTATTGTAGCTGAGAGGTCAGGAGATGGCAAAAGAGCCAGACTCACCAGGCTAACTTATGCTATTACAGGTGATCTGGAAGAAGTAGTTTCTTTTTTTTTTTAATTAATTTATTTTGAATTATCAACAATCACTTCCATAAGCTTTTGAGTTTTAAATTTTTCTCCCCCTCCCTCCCCTTCTCCTTCCTCAAGATGGCACACAATCTGATATAGGCTATACATATACATTCCTGTTAAATGTATTTTCACATTAGTGATGTTGTAAGTAAGAATTGGAACCAACAGGAGGAACCACCAGAAAGAGGAAACAAAACACAACAGAAGGAAAAGAAATAGCAAATAGTATGCTTCAATATGCATTCAAACTCCATGGTTCTTTCTTTGGATGTGGATAGCATTTGCCATCATGAGGCCTTTGGAAATGTCTTAGATCCTTCTATTGCTGAGAAGGGTTAAGTCTATCAATATTAGTCATCACTTAACGTGACTGTTACTGTGTACAG
>NW_020954579.1:29097062-29097209 GCF_900497805.2 Vombatus ursinus | reverse complement strand
TATGATCTCTTTGGGATATAGCCCTAGAAGTGCTAGTGCTGGGTCAAAGAGTATGTACATTTTTATAGCCCTTTGGGCCTAGTTCCAAATTGCTCTCCAAAATGGTTGGATTGTTTCGCAACTCCACCAACAATGCGTTAGTGTTCA
>NW_020954579.1:29096524-29096913 GCF_900497805.2 Vombatus ursinus | reverse complement strand
ATAAATTTGACTTCATTCTCTATGTATTTTAGAAATGAGGCCCTTATCAGAGAGACTGGTTATAAAAATTCTTTTCCAGTTTTTTATTTTCCTTCTAATCTTGGTTGCATTGGCTTTGTGCAAAAACTTTTCAATTTAATGTGATCAAAGTTATCCATTTTGCATTTCATAATGTTGTCTACCTTCTGTTTGGTCTTGAATTCTTCTGTTCTCCATAAATCTGATAGGTAAACTATTCCTTGCGCTCCCAGTTTGCTTACAGTATCAGCCTTTATATCTAAATCATGAACCCATTTTGACTTTATTTTGGTATATGGTATGAGATTTTGATCGGTGGCTAGTTTCTGCCATACTCTTTTCCAGTTTTCCCAGTAGTTTTTATCAAAGAA